>NC_142673.1:25623612-25833612 GCF_964200805.1 Pocillopora damicornis
CGAAGAGCAACTGCCATGGCCTGGTGAGTGAAAATCAGCTCTTCGTACGTGTCCAGTACTTCTTCTTGCAAATCAGCTGCCTCTTCAAGAAGTTTAAGGGCACTGAAATAGATACAGCGGTAAATTATGTACTTCCCACACTCTTTCTCTTAAAGTGTCAGAGACTTTCATTTATCTGATACATTGCTATATGTAATGTTATCTAGAAATCTAAGCTGAGGTGTAAGGAGTTGAAACCATTGTTAAAAATGACGGTGTTTCTCCGTCTTCATGTTCAAAAAAATAGTCTGACAATTCAAAAAGGAAAAAAAATTGCCGTGTGATGCAATCTTATAAATTATAACCTTCAAATCATTAACTGGAATTTTTCAAAATACAAGGAGGTCTAAGGAGTCACGACCAGGTGGCATCAAATCCAGAAGACAAGGGAAGTAAGTCAACAAGTAAAACGGCACCTCGTTACGCGCTCCTCTCGCTACAATACATATCAGCCTGTCGTCTTCGCGCGAATACGAAATAAACTTTTCCGGACCACGTGGACAAAAGACTACCCCCGTCAGGACTTGAATAAACTCCGCTACCCTTTCACAACTGTAACATCCGCGTGAACTTGAAATTTTGTTAGACTTGCATTGATTATTTTAAGGGGCAAAAATGTTTCTTCGTGCCATTGCGTCGTGGTTCTCTCTTATGTCATAACTTTTATCAAGGAGTATGGGATCTACAGAATGCTGAATGATAAATAGCAAAGCATCTATACTCACGTTTCATAATCTTGTTTCGCAGTAAAACCTACTCCTAGATCATAGAGAGACTTCGTCGTTTCTTGGTGATTCCCCAACAGTTGCCTTCGTATTTCTACTGATTTACTGATATATTTAATGGCGTTGTCGTAGTCACCCAAAGCATGGTAACTGTTGCCAATCCAGTTGAGAGTGGTCGCCGTAAATGGGTGGTCACCAAGGTACTCTTCATAAACAGGCAGCACATGAATCAGCCTTGTATGGATAGCTAACATATGTTTTCGTTGCACCATTTGAGAAGCTGCGAGTCAAAATAAATAGAGCGATAAGTCAGAAGAATGCGATGACAGGCTGCAGACTGACTTCCTCTATAAATATGTATATATATATACATATTTATAGAGGAAATATATATATATATATATATATATATATATATTAGATATAGCTCTTTGGCATACAAAGCTTTGCTTTCATGTCCAAATTGAGCACTCTACTAGGATGAGTCATTGCTGCTAGCATTATGCATGCTCACTAGTTTTTCTAGTTTGAGCACTCTGGCATGGCTTAGATGATGCCACATATGTGAGATCACTTGGGGTGGCTATATAGCCTTACCTCCATACTAGCATCAGCACTGCACTGATGAGGCCCAGAAGGCCGAAACAGTACTGTCTGCAGTTATATATATATATATATATATATATATATATATATATATATATATATATATATAGGGAGTCTACAAGTCGATTTTCGCGTGGAACAGTGCTCAATACGTTGAAGCAGAGCAGAATAAATATTAAAAGAGGGAAAAAGGGACGCAACTACATTTCCCGACAAGTCTGTTTCGTGAATCGCTTCACTCTTCAGGGGTTTAAATTAATGAAAGAATATTCATGTGACTATCGTGTATATACTAGGAAAATTTACATAATACGCGAAGACATAATACGACTGAAGATTGAAGGCAGTTACCATTGAGCGGGCAATTGTTCTTTTGTCGGCAGTTGCCCGTCGAACAATTGCCCGCTCAATGGTAACTGCCTTCAATCTTCAGTCGTTTATCAAGCCACCGTCACACGGAACGACAACAACACCTCTGAAACATACATTGGACTCACAGAAACCGACTTCAAAACAAGACACAGAAATCACACCGCATCATTCCGCCACGCCAAGCACAAAAACTCTACCGAACTTAGCAAACACATCTGGACACTCAAGAACGACAACATTGACTATTCTATTTCATGGCGCGTCTTATCATCTAACTCTCCCTACAACAGCTCCAGTAAAAGATGCAATCTATGCCTAAAAGAAAAATTCCTGATAACCCGACCTCTCATCACTAAATAAGCGTAACGAACTCGTATCTTCATGCCGACACAGAAACAAAGCGTTGCTACGCAACAGCTGAACTTTAAAGTTTTTAAGTTTACCGCGTATTATGTAAATTTTCCTAGTATATACACGATAGTCACATGAATATTCTTTCCTTAAAACCCTGAATAGTGAAGCGATTCACGAAACAGACTTGTCGGGAAATGTAGTTGCGTCACTTTTTCCCTCTTTTAATATTTATATATATGTATATATATATATATATATATATATATATATATATATATATATATATATATATATAACTAACTGCAGACAGTACTGTTTCGGCCTTCTGGGCCTCATCAGTGCAGTGCTGATGCTAGGATGGAGGAAAGACTATATAGCCACCTCAAGTGATCTCACATATGTGGGATCATCTAAGCCATGCCAGAGTGCTCAAACTAGAAAAACTAGTGAGCATGCATATATATATATATATACATATAAGTGAAAGAATCAAAGAGGACGCATCGATTCTCTTTTACTCTGAGTTTCTCGCCTAAGCGCTCGTCAGACAGAACTTATATATATATATATATCCAACAATATCACTAGCTAATTATTGCATCACTTACGACACATGATTCATAAACAATTTTGATTGGGGTATGCTTTGCCAAGCTTACGCAAAAAATCAGAGGATCTCAATAGCAAGACCTACAGGTTTTACAGCAGATATTGAATGGAGTTGATGTGTTTCTGATAATTCCTTCTCAATACTTTTCATTCGTATATGATTATGATTGAAGCAATAAGAACTGAAATTGCTACAAACCTGCTAAATCATCCAAACAAGCAGCCGTCATGACTTTGTCTTTGCTCCTCTTGAATTCCTTTGCTCTATCCTTTCGCAATTTCAAAGCGATGTCGATGTATTCAAAACCCTTGCTAACGCTCCCCTCACAAACACAACAAAAGCCAAGCTTGCTCAAGCACTGGGCACGAGTTGCGTCGCTGACTTCTTTAGCTGTTGACTGAATTTGATTTGCCTGAGTCAGAGTTTCCTTTGCTTGATTCAAGGCTCTTTGACAAATATGAGGTGTACATGTGCAGCTTAACATTACTTTCATTCCAATGTTCGTCAAGCAAGCGCTGCGGAGAAAGGGACATCGATGAGCTAGCTTGTAAAAGAGCAACTGAAACTCTTGTTTGTTCATCACTTTGGCAAGAAATACAGCTGCTTTGTTGAAGGCCTTAATGCACTTCTCCCTCAAGGTTTGGTCAAGCTCAGGATGATCGTCTCCACACCAAGCCATGGCTTCTCGAATGTTGTTCTTTTCTAAAATGTACTGAACAATTGCCGACTTGCAATCTTTACTCAAGAAAGTTTTATAGAGAGTAACGACTAAGGTATTGTAGTGACAAATAAAAGTCGATTTGGCTTCTGTATGACCCGGCTTCAGTGACAGGAAACCTTTAATGAAAGGATCAAGAGAGAAATTACGTCTTCTGTCGAAGCGAAGAAGGCTGCTTTGCTTCAGGCAATTCAGACACGTTTGCAAATCGCCTTCGACTGATAACTCAAAGACTGTTTGGAATTGTTCTCGGGTGAATGAGCATGGAAATGTAGAAAAAATTACAAGAATCCTCTAATTTTCATGACTTAAGCGATCAAAACATACTTGAAGACAGTTGTAAATGCGATCCTCGTTGGCTAAAAAATCGGCATCTAGTTCTCTAGCAAGACAACTTGGCGAAGTTGTGGAAAGTCGACGGGCCGCCTCATGGGGATTTTCTCTCTTTAGAATTGAGATTACTATGCAGATTACCAGGGGGATACCACCACAAACTCTGACCAGATCTTTGATCAAGTCTTCTTCCAGACCATCGTCACACTTTTCAAACATGGAAGCTGAATCCTTTTCGTTAAGAGGCTCTAGATCAATCAGTTCAACTGGGAAATACACGTTAAAATCATAGATTATTCTGGATGTCAGCAGAAGTTGAATGTTTGGCCTTTGTCCCAAATCTTTAAAAAATGTCAGAAAGTCGTCCTTCATATATTTTCCACAAACTTTGGTGTTGTAATTCGTGGATTTTAAATCTTGGTAGCATTTATCGTTGCTAACTTGATCCTCAAGATGCAGCAGGTTGTCAATGTTTTCAATGATCAACAGCACGCTATTTTTCTGTAATGATGATAAGCGACGAAATATTTCAGTCATTGTGTTCTCACCGGGACCGAACCCTAAAGCTTCGATAATTTTGCTTTCCAAGTCTTCTACACAAGTAACATCTCGTGGATTAACGTAAGCAATGGCCTTTTTCACTTCCATCATCTTATGAGCGACTTCTATTACCACCGACGTTTTTCCATATCCAGGCGGTGCGACAATTTCAACAGCCTTTTTTGAAGACAGGGCGCTAATTATGTTTCCACAAATATCACTGCGACCCACTAAATTCGTTCGGTCTGGCAAGCTTCCAAAGTGACCGGATTGTTCCTGCCCTTCTGCAACTATAAAATAAATAAAAATGACTTTACTGAAATTACAGGAATACCATTTTAACCATTTATGTTTTGCCAACATTGTCACGAAATGACCCATCTTTGACGGCGAAGAATGTTTGTTCCCCACTTCTCTCTGGGAAGACAGTGGCAGTACAGAGATCGAGATTACCAACACCAGGTTAGGAAGAAGAGTTAGAGCCGGAAGACGTTTTTCGAACCTTCTGAATATTGGCTACCAAACAATAGAGGAAACAAAGGGAAGAATTTCCTGGCAAGCCCAACAAAACTAAATGTGTCTAAACACCTGTGGCAAACACTTGAACAAGACATATAAACGAAAAATTTTCCATTAGCATCGAATGAGATAAACGTTTTCCTTCTTACCTTGCTTAGGAGGCGAACCACGCCTTTCTCTCCTGCGGCTGGTTGAAATCATCGCACGTGTTGGATCTGGCACGTTCAAGCTGCCCTGAAATGAACACCCAAGTTCTTTTAAAACTGAGTCTGAAAAAAGGGCAAATATACACAGTCAGAGAGATTATATTTAAGATCGAGATAATTTTCATTGTTTCTTTCGTTTTAACGGCATTTGCACAATGCACATAAGAGATCACAAAGCTGATACTCTATTAACAAGGAGAAAGGGGATTTTGGACAGGTATAACAATAAATACCACATTGTCAAAATCCCAAATTACCTATAATAACTGGCCTTACTTACCAATTGTGTTCGGAAAATGCCTTGATATTATCTGTATGGCGTCATTTCGCTAGATCTTTTCAAGTGCCTGTGCAATATCACTTAGCGTTGTTTCAGGGAACCGAGCGGCCACCCATTCCAAGACCTCTTTGGTAGGACTTTTCCTGCATTGTTGGACATCAGCAAACTGTCGAAGAATTTCGGCTGGTACTTCCCACTTACGGGCCAGATATACATAGTTTTTGACGCCGATATTGTCATCTCGATTAAGTTCTTGCGATATCTTTTCTAATAGTTCTGATCCAGGGGTAATGACATCCTTAAGTAATACGTCATCTGCAGAGAAATATGCCCATGAATCATTTTCTGTAAACTTTCCGCAAAGGGGCCTAAATAAAGAGATTATATTCGCCTAATTGATTTGTGAACTATTCATGCAGCCAATAGCACATAAGTCTCAGTATAAGAAAAACCTGAATAATAAATGAAATTGAATTTTAACTTTACAATTTAGATAAAAAACCTCTAAGGACCGATGGTGTTTAGCTCATTTAAAATCGAGAAGCATACTGAACATTCTTCATCATTTTATGTCACGTTATTTGCAATATGCAATGTTGAGATATTACCTCCTAGGTTCTTATTTTTAAGAAAGTTCATCAAATCCCTCCTGTCAATAGAATCCAGAGCTTCCTTGAGACTATTAAGTGTCAATTGTGGGCAACTAGTAGCCAAATACTGGAACAGTTTGCCGGTCGGATTTTCTGTGGATCGTCTTTCAAACGTCCAACATGTGATTCTTTGCACGCCCAGTTTAATTGCCAAGGTGTACCAGTTTGACAAAACCAGTGACCGCCCATCCAGAGCCAAGGCAAGTTCGTCCAAAATACCAGCTCTGGGTGAAGGGGCTTCACTTGGTTTAGTGATTACATCTACAACTCTCTCAGAGTCAATGCAAACAACTAATAAATATAAAAATTATAAACAGTGGAATTATAAAAAAATTAAGAACATCAAGGCAATGAAAAAAGACATGATACAAAACAACAAACAGAACATCTCATAATTCACTTTCATGCAGTGTTTCTCATGACACACGTTTCCTCCTCAAATAAAATACACGAGTTGTGTCCTGCAGGTAGTCAAAGACTGCATTCGTCAACCAATAGATTAGTCCTTCAAAACGTAGTTGAAAGCTGTCTACAATCCGTGTACTTTGGACAGTTGACAAATGGGTCATACATGAGACAACACCGTCTCTTAGAAGCAAACACAACGTTGACAAGCTGTTTCACCAAGCAGTATCAAATTCTGTGTTTATAGAGCTACTTAAGAGGAGCAAAATCTCCAAAAGTCCTTCGTCAGTAAGTCCCCTTAAATGATGACACAGACAGTATAGCCTCACATTTGACTATGATTATTTTTTTGTTACCTTCTGTGGTCAGTAAATTGAGTAGGTCGTTTCTCCCGATCTCCAACATGGTCTCCTTTAGTTCTTTAATCGTTAAATCCGGTTTCCAGGACTCAAGAAAATCAAATAATCGGAATGTAGGACTGAAGTCACCGTACTGTTCTAATCGTTTGATGACATCCACCTCAACTTCCAGCGTTGATGCTAAATGTTTCCAATTATTTATTAATCTCATATCCCGGTCCAAGCACAGACTTAACTGTTCTATAAATTCTGGATTACCCCTTAGAATGTGGGATAACTTGGACCCTAAACATCGAATAGAATAAAATATTATTTGCAATCAATTCCCGGAAATTTACTCTGAACCGACTTTCGAAGAAACAAATATGACGAACTTAGTCAAGAATCAACGATGAGTACAGTGTAAAACAGAAGTCCATGATAGCTTAATGTAAACGAGGAACATACCCAATAAAAGAATAAAAATGCACAGGCAAATAAAAAAAATGGGGTCGATCTATTGCTCCAACGACGAAGTATTTCTAACCCTCAATGAAGCATGGAGGCGATATTTAAATTGTCACGCCAGTTGACGTCATTGCGCATCTGTGTACCTATATTACTTAGTAAAAGCTTTGAAATTGTTAGCGCATAGGATCGTCCGATGTATGTCTTGTTAGTAACCTAATCGTTAATCAGGTAATTTAGTGTTAACAACAGAGTTGAAAACGTGAATTGGCTACCGCAAAGAGTTAAAAGGCTGACGTTTCGAGCGTTAGCCCTTCGTCAGAGCGATCGTTACTTCTGAAACATTTTAAAGCAGCTTGTCTAGGTGACATTTTTTATTAAATAAAAAAAGAACCTGGAGAGTTTGTGGCATTCTCGAAGTTATACTCAACACTAGCGGTGATACCTACCTTCAATGCAAACTATCTATCGAAATTGTAAACATTTTCATGGTAATTTCGGGTAATCGTGAGCTACAGCCTCCTTTGTCGAAAACTTATGGATGCATTCAGCCAGTTGCAGAAGAAGATCGAATATCACCGTACTTGTACATACAGGAGGAAATTACTTACCAGTCAAAGTAACACTTGCATCCAATCGAGCCATTGTGAACTTACAACCACCGAACCCTTCGACTAGCGTCGCTCTTATTTTATTTGAACATAACGAAATATCACGAAGGTTGTATGTGTTAAGCGATACGTCGGTACTATGAAATTCACGCGAACGATACGTCTACTGCTAAGAGCTCGTACAGCTGAACTCAAAAGACGACGGAACGGAAAATGGAGCACTCTTGGGATCGATGCGATGAAAGGAATCTCAGACGATAACCCGGATATTTCACTTATTGTTTAATTTGCATAATTATATAACAGCCAGACCGGGAATTTTGGGTAGATTTCCTATGAGGTCATGATTGCATAGCAAGGATTTGGAAATTTCTGCCTATTTGCTGATATGAAATTTAAAAAAAGGGTGGGGGAGTGGAAGGTTTTTTTTGTTCTAGGTTACATTCACCATTATCAGGAGCCATTACTTGAAGCAAGGTGACGCGTGATTGAACTCAAATTATCCGCGTGACGCGAGACCGGACATCACAACTTGATGCGTGATTTTCTATTTCACAAGTGCGTGACGCGTGATTTACAAGACTTACTAATTAGATTTCCGTGATAGTGAACGCTCTTTGACCAAGAGGAAACCAATCATTCAAAGTAAATAGCGTCTTAACAAAGATCAATAAACCGTAACAGCCGGCACACTGTTTTCTTGTCTTTTCCGTCCTTTGCAGACCTTCGCCTGACCTTTGATGTCTTTGATCTTCCTGGTAGGTCCAAACAATCGTAACATAATATTCATAAGTTAATATAGTTAATATTTTCACAAGGACTATGATCTTCAGTGTTCTTTTTGTCGACAGCCTGGTTGTCTCGCTTCAACAAGTAAGTCGTCTTTATTTGTCTGACAAAAAGCGATATAGCAGGTGAAACGCAATTCATTCCGGGATAAAATCGTTGGATGCAATATAACTTTCAATAATACATCCGATAGGTTGAAATCTTACAGTGCTAGCTTAGTGCACTTACTCGTTTTACGTGACGCGTGATTGGTTAAAAAACTTACTCGTGATGCGTGATTTGATAGAAAAATTCAGCGTGATGTGTGATTGGAACCTCCTATTTGCCACCCTCTTTTCACAGACAACTCTATTCTTAGTTTGAATTTACCGCGAATTAGGACTCCTCGCGAGAGCACCTGGACCAATCAAGATTAGCGTCTGGTTAATTTCTAACTTTACTCGTTAATATATCGAGAGAAAAATGGAAGAGAGGTGCAATGATTCTTGCTATAGTTCAAGTGCAGATTCGTGTGAACGAAGGCGTCCCAAGCTCACGTCTCGAGAAAAAGCAAACGACTAATTCATGATAGCATCACGCGTTGTGTGACTCGGTGTTAACTTACGAGAGGAACCGTTTTTGTAAGCTGAACCGTTGAGAGAGCAAGCTTTTGTTTTGTTTCCGCGCTCTCCATCATCGCTGGCATGGCGCCTCTTCGTTGTTTTGAATTTTAACTCTTTTCATGAAATTTTCTTTAGAGGGACCAGAATGAATGAATGAATAAATAAACAAAAAAGGATATAAACTACTTGGACTCATTTCCGATTAAAATAATAAATCTTAAAGGTGAAGGATAGGGTAATTTGAATTCTAGTTCATGACCCTTATGATTAACGATTCTGCTCTTCAGAGGGAGGTGGTGTTCTGGCCAAACTCACGCGACAGTAATTTATGCGTCAATCAATTCGAAGCTTCAACATCCGCCCTGGGCTTCCCCGGGTATTTGAACTTTTAAAGATTGGTTCATTTACATAATTTTCGCTATATTGGCAGAAAGAAACGTTTTTTTTCGGTTTCTGTGCGATATTTACTGAAACTATTCTCCCCTCGGTAAAAAGGCTACCAAAATTCACCTGTCACTTTGGTGAATAGCTGTTAATATTCTACAGAGCTCTGCTGCATTCAGGGTAAATTATTACTGACCAACTGAAAAGTTAAATTTTACGTATAAAAATTGATGGACGAAGCTATAAATTGACCGTTTTGTTTAAGAATACAGTGTCGCATCACAAGATGCGTTTATTAAGGAAATCAAGGACAGCTCAGGCTGGAGATTCGACATGACATGGACAATTCATTTGAACTTTTCAATACTTAAAGACCTTAAAATCCGTAAAAACTCGTCAACAGTATTACCGTGGGATATTAATTTTAAGAGGTCTACTCATACCATTAACAAGTAAGCTGAACGATTAATGTTCCGTTCTGCCAGTGGTTGGTAATTTTAAATCTTAAGCCATTCTGATACAAGAAACTACCACAATCTTTATCTCAATAACATATTAATCCGATTAATGTGAGTTACGAAATATTTTATTAGGGCCTTCTTTTGAATTATTTATTCCACAGATAATTACAAAAATAATTTAATAAATTATATTTTTAAAAAATTCCTTCAGTATTTATTTCTTACCTACACAGTGTCTATAAAATGGGTGATTGAAAAATTAATCCCTGCGATTCACGTTTCTCTCAAGAGTTCACGCAAGTCAATTTTTTCTCTTTTCTTTTTCTATGGCATTTTGTACAGGAATACTCGTGGGTTTTCCTTTGTGTGGCAAATAGTGACTTCTACGGAGATTGAAGTTTCATTGGAGTGCCCGTCAGACAAAGGGAGAACAAGAAAAACTAACAGACCTTTTTAGCTTCACGCTTTACTGACCGTAAGGACTAGCAAACCAGACCACTGAGCGAAAACTGAATAAATATCAAAGCATTGATTGTTTGTGTTCAATTGATTGATCAGTTGTCAGACCTATATTCGATCAACGGTTTGATGCGAAAGGTGTTTTTTACAATGCTGAATTCCGTGGCTTTGCAGGGAGAATATCTATCCATTCGCTCTCTCGTTCTTGGGTCCTCAGTTTATCTAAAGGGGCCTCCCAAGAATCCAGCTTTCTCGTGCATTCTCCCGCGCGATTCATTTCTTCTTCTGCCTCTTCGTCCCTTCCAAGAGCACGAAGAGCTATCGACATGGCTTGGTGGGAGTGAATCAGCTCGTCCTGTGTGTCCAATACTTTTTCTTGGTAATCAACTGCCTCTTTAAGGTATTCGAGGGCTCTAGGAAAGATGCAACGTCAAATAATGATTTTCTTCGACGTCTTCCGCCAAAAGAGGATGTCACATATTTACTAATGTTTTTACCGAGCGGTATTCACATCAGTACGATGTAGTCTCATAGAAAATATTACCTCTAGGTCCAGTTTAAGAAATTAAATCATTCCTCTGTCTTACGATTCAAAAATAATTCTACGATGAAAAATATCTACATTATGATACATTTTGTTAGATATTTCACCTTTGAGTCATTTACTGCAATTTTTCAAACCAAAATACAACGAGTTTGAGGTCGTATAAGAAAATCTGACTTGACAGCAGTAAAATTAGAAGAAAATGACGTGATCTAACGAGCAAAACAACACACACATCGCAACTGTCGCTTCATTGCCTAGCAACTTGTTGACGCCGCACGAATACAACGTAACATATTTTTGGACCAAACAAGCACTCCTCGAAAATATTTTTTTTCCTCGTTCTGGGCTTCAATGTTTTCCTCTAACCTTTTAACAGCAGGAAATCCATGTAAATTGAAATTTTGACGGAGTTGCATTGATTAGGATAAAATATTTAACAGAACAAATACACGAAGAATTAATGTGTTTGCTAGGGTCAATATTGCTTGCAATCGATTTTGTTGTTTATCTTTGCCAAGAGGGCATCGGATCTACATAATGCTTTCTGATAAATAGCAAAGTATCTTTACTCATGTTTCATAGTCCTGTTTCGCGCTGTAAGCCACACCCACATCATACAGAGACTTTGCAGTCTCCTGATGTTGCCCCAGCAGTTGCCTTCGGATTGAAATTGATCTGCTGCTGTAATTAATGGCGTTTTCGTAGTCACCCAAGGCGTGGTAACTGTTACCAATCCAACTAAGAGTGGTTGCTGTAAAAGGGTGGTCACCGAGTTTCTCTTCATAAACAGGAAGGACATGTAACAGCCATGTTTGTATGGCCATCATGTGATTCCGCTGCACCATTTGAGAAGCTGTTGGTCAAACGAAAAAAAAAAAAAAAGAATGATGCAAGGTCGATAGGTCGACTGCCTATTTTCAAAATTGCGCTTTTTCTTCAACTTACAAGACCCACATTAGTAATACCAAATGAGTACTAGAGTGGTGAAGAGCTTGAACTCATGCTACCCACCAGCCTATGCCACCAACGTCGCTTCCTAATTGTTGCATCAATTTATCTGCATGGTACTTAAACAATTTCAACCATAATGAAGCTTATGCAAGGTGGGTCTAACTGCCTAGCTTTTATGGCAAAGATCAATGAAGATAACTTTCTTAGTTCGTATAGTGTGGTCGTCCGGGTGAGTGTAGTTCTGAAAAGAACTGTTGTTGGTGACTGACGTTTCGACAACCTGTGCGGAAGTCATCTTCAGAGTCAAGTAAAGTGTAGTTGGCAGTCGATGCCAAGTTGAGAGGCGTCTGTTCTAAGTTGGTAAACCAGCTTTCCAAAGTCAGTCGTTGAAAATAGTTTGTACTGTAGGTTAAGTATTTAGCAGAGTCCCAGTCGATTCTGTGACTTTATCACATCATCGACTGCCAACTACTCTTTACTTGACTCTGAAGATGACTTCCGCACAGGTTGTCGAAACGTCAGTCATCAACAACAGTTCTTTTCAGAACTACACTCACCCGGACGATCACACTATACGAACTACTGATACTCCTGGGTTCAAACCATTTACACAACTTTCTTAAGATAATTCCCTATATTAATATATGTTACCATGAATGCATTAAGAAATTAAATTACCACCAACCTGCTATATCGTTGAAACAGGCAGCTAGCATGACATGGTCTTTGTTCCTCTTTAGTTTCTCTACTCTGTCCCATCGCAATTTCAAGGCGATGTCGAGGTATCCATAGCCCTCATCAACGCGACCCTCGCGAACATAACAAAATCCAAACTTGCTCATGCACTGAGCACGAGTGGTTTCCTTCACGTTCGTAAGTGTGGAATGAATGTCATTTGCTTGAGTCAAAATTTCTCTGGCCTGACACAAGGCTCTTGGACAAATGTGAGGGGTACATGTGCAGCTTGTTATGGAGAGCGCCCATATTTTTTTTAGAGTGCGTTGCGTTACATAATTATTAAAAATAGAACGAAGAAGTTTCTAGAACATTTAGTCATGATGACTAAGCGAGAACTTTAAGGAGAACCTTCTAGAACCGTGACTCAGCATATTTTTGTTATGATGTAATCGTAGTGTAATGTTTCTAAAAATAACAATATTACAGATCTCTAGAACATTCTAGAACTTTTCCGAAAGATATATAAGGAGTCACGCTAGCTTAAAGAAACAAGCCTTTTAGTGAGCTATAACTGCTGTTGCGAAGAGCCCAGAGGAGCGAGAGCCGGACAGAGTTGTTTACTGGAATTGAAAGACATGTGGAAGGCTACGTGAGAGAAAGAATTACGGACGTCGACAGTTTGTTAAAGATTTTCAAGAGAACTGTGAGTTGTGCGGTAGTGCACTGAGATTTAAGTGATATTATTTGTAAAGGACTCTAAGTTATAGGGATACTGATTGTATTAGCATTTATATCGCTCCGTAGATAAGTGAAAAAGATAGTTATTGTATTGGTTGTCGATATCGCTTCGTAGTTATTACGTTGGTCAATAAAGTAGTTGAGTTGTACGAGTTGTATCTTTCTGGCGGTTTGGAAAATACCGTAACAGAAATTGGGGGCCTGTCCGGGAGCGAATTTTGTGGAAGTGTATTTAGAGCAGAGGTAATTGTTCGGGAGCGAATTTTACAGAAGTATTTGGCATATAAGTTATTGTCTAGGAGCGAGTTTTGTAGTAAAGGTTATAGTAGAGTATTCTAAAGATAAGTTATTGTTGACTTAAGTAGTCATAGAGTGTATCAAGATGTCGAAGTTTAATCCAGAAGACTTTATGTCGAGTCCCGACAAAGGAGTATTTAATGCGTTAAGGAAAGACGAACTTATTTTATTAGCAAAACACTTAGAGTTAGAGTCTAAGCAAGCAATGAGAAAGGATGAGATACGACAGATTATAGTAAACCACTTAGTGGATACTGAGGTTTTTGAAGGGACAATGTTAGAAACATCGTCAAAAACAATGTTAGAAATAAAAAAGTTGGAGATGCAAGAAAAGCGAGAGAAAGAGGAAAGGGAAATGCAAGAACGACTGAAGAGAGAAGAAATGGAGATGAAGAGAGAAGAAATGGAGAGACAAGAAAGACTGAAGAGAGAGGAAATGGAAAGACAAGAGAGGCTAGAGAAAGAGAAACTGGCTTTTCAGCATGAAATGGAAATGAAAAAGTTAGAGGTACAAATGAAATTAGGATTAAGCTCGGATAGTGAAAAGCATAGCGAAAAGTTTGATGTTACAAAGAACATCAGGTTAGTGCCTCCATTCCAAGAAAAAGATGCTGATAAGTACTTTTTACACTTCGAGAAAGTAGCTAGTAGTCTTAAGTGGCCTAAAGAGTACTGGGTTATGTTATTACAAAGTGTATTGGTTGGTAAGGCTAGGGAAATATATACACAGTTAAGTGTAGAACAAGCTGTAAGTTACGACGAAGTTAAGGATCTTATTTTAAAGGGTTACGAGTTAGTTCCTGAGGCTTATCGTCAAAAGTTTAGAAACTATGAGAAAGTTAGTAGTCAAACCTACGTAGAATTTGCTAGGAGTAAGGAACAGTTATTTGATCGTTGGTGTCATTCACAGAAGGTAGATAAGAGTCACGATAAGTTAAGACAGTTGGTATTAGTTGAAGAATTTAAGAGGTGCATTCACAGTGATGTCCGAACGTTCATTAACGAGCAAAGAGCAGAAACGTTGGAAGACGCTGCACGGTTAGCAGATGAATTTTCGCTGAGTCACAAAGTGAACTTCGTGGAAAAGCCCCGTCAGCCTGACAGTAGATTTCAGCCTCCCTCCGCATCACGATGGGTTGGAAGCCAGCGGAGTAAACAGAATGACGGAGCACCTCCCAAACGGAACCCTGGTAACCATTTTACAAATCGTTCCAGCTCCACCTCGCCAGGACAAAACAGGTTTGTTCCAAATAAGCCCATCAAGCCACCAACCTGTTATTATTGCAGAAAAGAAGGTCATCTGATTTCCAGTTGCCCAGAAAAGTGGAGATCTGCGCAAAAATATGGTGTGGAGTCGAAGCCCAACGGATTTGTTGCCAAGCCGTCGCCTTCAGTTTCTGAAAGTGAATGTACACCTCCGCGATTTTCTCGAGAGAAGACCCAGACAATCTCTACAAATGACGTCAGTGGTTCGTCTAAATCTGTCATGGATATGTTTCAGCCCTTTATTCACGATGGCTCAGTATCATTATCCCGTGATATGACAGATTCAGTACCGATCAAGATTTTAAGAGACACTGGAGCCTCACAGTCTTTGCTATTAAGCGACACGTTGTTGTTTTCTGAGAAATCGTCCACTGGTGCAAGTGTTCTAATCAGAGGAATCAGTTCCGAGTATACCCCAGTGCCGCTCCATACAGTCTTTCTGTCGTCAGATCTTGTGTCTGGTCCTGTGAAAGTTGGAGTACAATCAACATTGCCGTTCGATGGAGTACATCTTATCCTTGGAAATGACCTTGCAGGAGACAAAGTGGTCATTAATGCTGTCGTTACAGAGAAGCCTAGTTCAGAAAAGTCTCCAGACCCCGTCGAGAAGATAATTCCTGGTCTTTATCCTGCATGTGTAGTAACGCGAGCCATGAGCAAGAAGAGGAAAACCGGCGATGAAGAAATTGCCTTAGCGGACACCCTTATCAGTCGAGTTTTTGAGGATGAGCAGCCAAGTCCCTCCCCCTCTGAGCCAACAGAAATCCTACCTGAGAAGAATCTAACAGATCAGTCTGAGAAGATGTCGACCTCTCAGCTCATCGCTGGACAACGTGAAGACCCAGAAATTTCGCCGTTGTTTTCAAGAAGCGTCAGTGAAAACGAAGTATCACAGAACCCCACCTGTTATTTTACAAAGAATGGAGTGCTAATGAGAAAGTGGAGACCGCTCGATGTTCCAGCTGAGGACGAATGGGCTGTTAAGTACCAGGTTGTTGTCCCGAAAACTTACAGGCAAGACATTTTAAGTATGGCACACGAGACTCCCCTGGCTGGCCATTTAGGTGTGAACAAAACTCACAGAAAGATCTTGAATAATTTCTATTGGCCCAACCTGAGAAAAGATGTAGCTGAGTACTGTAGGTCATGTCACGCCTGTCAGATGGTTGGGAAACCAAACCAGACCATTCCAAAAGCGCCACTGCAGCCTCTGCCAGCCGTTCAAGAACCATTCAGCCGTGTAATTGTTGATTGCGTCGGACCGCTACCAAGAACGAAGTCTGGAAATCAGTTCTTGTTAACCATCATGTGTGCGTCCACCAGATTTCCTGAAGCCGTGCCCCTGAGAAACATCAAGGCAAAGGCTATCGTCAAAGCTTTAACGAAGTTCTTTACGCTGGTCGGACTTCCTAGCGCTATCCAGTCTGACCAAGGTTCTAATTTCATGTCTGGTATTTTTCAACAAGTAATGCACGAACTTGGAATCGCACAGTATAGATCATCCGCGTACCATCCTCAAAGTCAAGGAGCTCTTGAAAGATGGCACCAGACTTTAAAGAACATGATGAGAGTCTACTGTTTCCAAACAGAGAAAGATTGGGACGAGGGAATCCACCTATTGCTGTTTGCGGCACGCGAGTCCGTCCAGGAGTCCCTAGGATTTAGTCCGTTTGAGCTCGTTTTTGGGCACACTGTGAGAGGGCCTCTTAAACTGCTTAAGGAGAAATTATTGTCAAGCGGTAGTGAGTCTATTAATCTTTTGCAATATGTTTCAGACTTTCGTACTAAGTTATTTAGAGCTTGTGAACTAGCTAGAGACAATCTTAGTTCTTCTCAGAAGTTAATGAAGAAGAAGTATGATGTAGACGCTGTAGAACGTAGTTTTAAGCCAGGTCAAAAAGGTTCTTGCATTGTTGCCAGTGCCCGGTAACACATTGTATTCTAGATTTTTTGGTCCTTATGTTATTGAGAAGAAGTTAAATAACCTTAATTACGTAGTAGTTACTCCAGATAGGCGTAAGCAGACGCAATTATGTCATATTAACATGTTAAAGCCTTACCTAGAGAGAGATAATAATGTAGTTAAAGAGCCCGTAAACGTTAATGTAGTTATTTCCGAGCCCGAAGACTTAAGTAGTGAGTTTAGTAGTAGTCATCTCAGTCCTACTGACACATCAAAACTCACCAACTCCGATGTGCTAAAGAATTTGGACTCCAAGCTGTCACACCTTGAAGAGAGTCAACGTCAAGACCTACAGAAGCTACTTGAAAAGTATAGTGACCTGTTCCCTGATGTACCATCTAGGACAAATCAGATTTACCATGACGTGGATGTCGGTGATGCTACTCCTGTTAAACAACACCCATACAGGCTGAATCCGAGAAAACAACAGTATCTCAAAGAAGAGGTAAAATATTTGTTGGAGAACGATTTTATCGAACCAAGCAGCAGTAGTTGGAGTTCTCCATGTATACTCGTGCCTAAACCGGATGGGAGCTATCGGATGTGTACCGATTACAGGAAAGTTAATAGTGTGACTAAGACAGATACCTTTCCAATCCCAAGAATGGATGATTGTATCGATAAGCTGGGAAAGGCAAAGTATGTAACGAAATTTGACCTTCTCAAAGGATTCTGGCAAGTACCGTTAACGGATCGCGCTAAGGAGATATCAGCATTTGTAACTCCAGAAGGACTCTACCAATACAAGGTCATGCCCTTTGGTATGAAGAATTCTCCTGCTACCTTCCAACGTCTCATTAACAAAGTCATCGCCAACCTTGAGGATTGTGAAGCCTATATTGATGATGTAATCATCTATAGTGAAACCTGGGAGAAACACCGAGAAACTATCCGTGAGTTCTTCAGGAAGTTGAGCGAGGCCAAATTAACAATCAATCTCTCCAAAACCGAGTTTGGCCAAGCACAAGTGACGTATTTGGGACATGTCGTCGGACGAGGACAAGTACAGCCAGTTAACGCCAAGGTCGAAGCCATAATCAAGTTTCCGCGACCAGAAAACAAAAAACGACTGATGCGTTTCCTTGGTATGGCTGGTTATTATCGAAGGTTTTGCTCTAACTTTGCAACTGTCACAGAGCCATTGACAAAACTGCTCAGCAAGAAGGAGAAATTTAATTGGAGCGACCAGTGTGAAAAGGCTTTTGAGGAGCTGAAAGCCATGTTACAGAGTGCCCCTGTTTTAACAGCGCCTGATTTCTCTTCACCGTTCAAGCTGGCTGTTGATGCAAGCGATGTTGCCGCTGGTGCTGTGTTGTTACAAGAGGATGATGAAAGTGTAGAACACCCGGTTTGTTATTTTTCAAAGAAGTTTAACAAAAGTCAAAGGAACTATTCCACCATCGAAAAGGAATGTTTAGCACTGCTGTTAGCTCTTCAACATTTTGAAGTTTATGTTAGTTCCTCAAGTTTGCCCGTTGTTGTGTATAGCGATCACAACCCCCTCGTATTTCTTCACAAATTAAAGAGCAAGAATCAGCGATTGTTGAGGTGGAGTTTAATGCTGCAGGAGTATGTCTTGGACATCCGACATATAAAAGGAAAGGATAATATTATTGCAGACTGCCTCTCGAGACCTTGAGCTTTGCAAGAAAGTTTTGCAAACTTTCTTTTCTCGAAGGGGGAGGGTGTTATGGAGAGCGCCCATATTTTTTTAGAGTGCGTTGCGTTACATAATTATTAAAAATAGAACGAAGAAGTTTCTAGAACATTTAGTCATGATGACTAAGCGAGAACTTTAAGGAGAACCTTCTAGAACCGTGACTCAGCATATTTTTGTTATGATGTAATCGTAGTGTAATGTTTCTAAAAATAACAATATTACAGATCTCTAGAACATTCTAGAACTTTTCCGAAAGATATATAAGGAGTCACGCTAGCTTAAAGAAACAAGCCTTTTAGTGAGCTATAACTGCTGTTGCGAAGAGCCCAGAGGAGCGAGAGCCGGACAGAGTTGTTTACTGGAATTGAAAGACATGTGGAAGGCTACGTGAGAGAAAGAATTACGGACGTCGACAGTTTGTTAAAGATTTTCAAGAGAACTGTGAGTTGTGCGGTAGTGCACTGAGATTTAAGTGATATTATTTGTAAAGGACTCTAAGTTATAGGGATACTGATTGTATTAGCATTTATATCGCTCCGTAGATAAGTGAAAAAGATAGTTATTGTATTGGTTGTCGATATCGCTTCGTAGTTATTACGTTGGTCAATAAAGTAGTTGAGTTGTACGAGTTGTATCTTTCTGGCGGTTTGGAAAATACCGTAACAAGCTTAATACTATCTTCATTCCGATGTTCGTCAAGCAAGCGCTGTAGAGGTGCAAGTGGGAGCGACATCGATACGCAAGCTTGCAAAAGAGCGACTGAAATTCTTGTTTGCGCATCACCTTTGAAAGAAATACAGCTGCCTTGTTGAAGGCTTCAATGCATTGCTCCCTGAAAGTTTGGTCAAGCTCAGGATGATCGTCTCCACACCAAGCCATGGCTTCCCGAATGTTGTCCTTTTCAGATCTGTACTGATCAATTGCCGACTTGCAATCTTTACTCAAGAATGTTTCGCAAAGTGTAACAGCAAAGTCACTGTAGTGACGAATGAAAGTTGATTTGGCGTCTATGTGATCGGACTTCAGTGAGAAGAAATCTCGTATGAAAGGATGGAGGGAATACTGACAACTTTCCCTGTCGAAGCGAAGGAGGCTGCTGTGCCCCAAGGAATTCAGGCAAGTTTGCAAATCTGCTGTGACAAATGACCGAAAGACTGTTTGGAATTGCTTTTGCGTGAATCTGTGGGGAAATGTAGAGAACATCACAAAAATCTTTTGATTTTCTTCACTTAAACGATCGAAACAGATTTCAAGACACTTGTCGATACGATCCTCATTCGGTAAAAAGTCAAGGTTTAATTCCCTTACAAGAGAACTTGGTGAAGATGTGGCAAGTCTACGCGCCATCCTCTGTGGATTTTCTCTCTTCAGACTCGAGATCACTGTGCATATTATCAAGGGAATACCACCACAAATTCTGACCAGTTCCTTAATCAGATCGTTGTTCAGACCATCCTCACACCTTGAGAACATAGAAGCTGAATCGTTGTCATTCAGAGATTCTAGGTCAATCAGTTCAAGAGGAAAAGACACATTGAAATCATAGGTTTCTCGAGATGTGAGGACAAGTTGAATATTTGGGCTTTGTCCAAGGTCTTTAAGAAATGTCAAAAAGTTGTCCTTTGTGAATTTTCCCAACATTTCAGTACAGCAACTTTCGGATTTTAATTCCTGATGGTATTTATCCTTGCTAACTTTATCCTCAAGATGCAGCAAGTTGTCAATGTTTTCAATGATCAACACAACACTTTTTCTCCTTAAAGAAGATATGCAACTCAGTACTTCAGTTATTGTGTTCTCACCGGGAACGTACCCAATAGTCTCGATTATTTTGCTTGCTAAATCTTCTACACAAGTGACACCTCGACCTTTAACGTACGCGACAAACGTTTTCCTTTCGATCATCCTATGAGCGACCTCTATTACCACCGACGTTTTTCCATATCCAGGCGGTGCTACAATTTCAACAGCCTTGTTTGAAGACAGGGCAGTTATGATACGTTCGCATGTTTCATTGCGGCCCACCAAATCAATCCGATCTGGCAAGTTACCATAATGACCAGATTGTTCCTTCACTTCTGCAAGTTAAAAGACAGAAAGACCATCTACCCCTTTCCACTATTAATCGGAATAAAGCACAGCAGTCGTGCCTATCCCCCCCTCCCCCTCTCCCCCATTCACAGATTACAATGACTTATTACAAAAATATCAGGCCCGCGCAGAATACCTGGACAAATTAGCTATTCATGAGCACTGAAGGGGGAAGATTTGAATGCGGTCGCGCCTTGATAGGTCCAGAACAAGAGAAGAAAGGGCCGAAAATAGCCCAGCAGCGTCGATAAAACTTGCTTGACAGATTTCAGAAGCAACAAGTTAGAAAACAAGGATCGAGCTTTTGGAGAGGAAGAAAGAAAAACTAAAGGATGGCCTATTTGATAAAACCATTTATTTGCAAAATATACGATTCTCTGATCTCGGTGTATCGGCTGGTTCATGCAACATTAGTCCGCGCGAACACCATCCTATCTTAGCCGTCTGTATTCCAGGAATTATTTGTATTCTAGGAATGTAGTTAACTAAGAACGACGGCTGGTGATTTTCAAAAAATCTCAAGGGAGCGCCATCCAGAATTCGAAAGTGTGTTCTGTTAAGCTAAACTAAGTAATTTCCATCAACCGAACTTTGTAAACTCGAGGATTTTTCACGCAAACAATGAGAACCCCCCACGGGAGCTAATGAGCATACAATCATTTTACCGACATTTCGCTCGCCCTCACTTCAGTAAAAAAAGGAAAGCAACTCTGGTGACAATTTAGAGTGTGAGTTAAATAGTTACGTAGAAGTTGATAGCAACAACGAAAAAATTTGGATCTCGCTTTCACGTATATGCTCCAACAACAGAAAATGCCACAGATGAACCTTTTGTAGACGGAAGGTTTAGAGGGGCTAAACGCTCGAAGCATTTCTGAGAAATCGAGCTGCTAAACTCTTTGGATAATCAGATCCTGAGCTGTGAAAAATCCCCGTTTGTAACCATGTTTGTTGATTTTACAATTTTCAACATAATTTTGGCATGCAATTGCCTTTGGTTAAATTCAGGCGCAAACGGCCACTGATAAGCTTAAGCATTTTGAATAGGCAGCTTTTAAAATTCGCTGAAGATCATGGTGGTATACTGATCAAGTTTGAAAACACCCCTTGAGGTGGCGAGAAGGCAAATCGTAGCCACTGTTATTGATCTACCATCGCGTACAAGCTACAGCCAATACGTAAGACTTCACGCCATTAACATATAGTTTTGCGAAGATTACTATTTGATGAGGTTTCTTCCCCACTTTAAAGCATTCTGAGCGTTAGCTCCTTGAATAATATAAGTAAGGACAAGAAAATATTGACAAGGCCATTGGAAACGAACGTTCTTAGTTACATAATTATAGCACAATTTCGACCAAGGCTAATGCTATGAACATCAAGGGTGAATTAATGCTTTCCTACTTACCTATGTTAGGAAAAGAATCCTGTGCTTCTCTCTCAAAGCTAATTGAAAACATCTGATTTGGATCTGGCATGCTTGAGCTGTCCTTGAATGAACAACCAAGTCCTTGCAAGGCTAAATCTGAAGAAAGAGAAAAGGTACCCAACATTCACACTTTGAGAATCTTTAAAACGTAACATGTGCCCGTACTCGATCACTTTTCTTCTAGCCATCTCTTGTACAAGGGGAACGAGGTAATGCACATCAGAGATCATTGCTCGTTGCATAACGAAAAATAGCAGGCTTGGAGCAAGAAACTGAAAGTACCGTAGCGACAGAAATTATTTCAGGAAAGATAAACAATGAAGCTGTCAAGAAGCCCAATGTACTTATATCCGCGAATACTTACCAACTGTGTCTGGAAAATGCTCAGATATTATCTGTATAGCGTCGTTTCGCTGAATCCCGTCTAGTGCCTTTGCAATGTCACTTAAAGCTGTTTCAGGGAACTTCGCGGCCACCCATTCTAGGACCTCTTTTGTAGGACTATTCCTGATTTGTTTGACATCAGCAAGCGCTCGACACACGTCAGCTGGTAAGTCCATTTTCCAGGCCAGATGTGTCCAGTTTTTTACTACAGGATTATCCTCTCGATTAAGTTCTAACGCCAACCTTTCTAAGAGTTCCGATCCAGGGGTTATGATATCTTTAAGAAACATGTCGTCTACAGAAAAGTAAAGGCAGCTACAGATCATTATTAGTTAACTTCCCAGGAATGTGGCCTTCACGCAGAGAGAGAACTTTTGCCCAATCGAGTCTTGAAATACTCATGCAGCCAATTGCATATTAGGTTCTACATAGGGAATGCCTTAAAAACAGCAGAATCTAGCTTTTTTATTGACAATTTAAAAACAAGTCGCAGGCTGCAAAGGTACTAGGCTTGGTTACACTTTAGTTATTTGTGATGCAGTACTGGCACTTTACCTCTTAGTTTCTCCTCATGAAGAAATTTTATCAGATCCTTTCTGTTAATAGAATCCAGAGCTTCCCTTAGACTTAAAAGTGTCTTTTTTGGGCAATTGGTAACCAAATACTGGAACATTCTGGCGGTCGGATTTTCTGTCGATCGTCTCTCAAAATTCCAGCAGGTTTTTCTTGGCACACCTAGATTTAACGCCAAGGTATACCAGTTTGACACAACAAGTGACGTCCCGTCTAAGGCCAACGCAATTTTGTCCAATAGACCAACTTTGGGTGAAGGAACTTCATTACTTGGCGAAGTGATCACATCAATAACTTTTTCATTGTCAGCGCAACCAGCTGGTAGTCAAGCAAATTGAGAGAAACAAACTAAGTCTGAATTCCTGAGAACTTTGTCGATTAACTGTCACATACAGTGGAAAAATTTAAATTAAAAAAAAAAAGATATGTTGCGATCATGATGAGCAGAACCTCCATGCAGTGTTTCACGAGACTCGCAATTCTCCCTCATACAAATTTGAACAGTTAAAAGCCAACATAAAAATCCTTCAAATAGTTTTTAAAAGCTCTCTGAAATCTATTTTTATTCAGACAGTTGACCAATGGTCATTTTTCAGTGAGCCAAGACCGTCCCTAAGAAGCAAAAACAACACCAACAAGGTCTACTAACTAACAGCATCAAAATCTGTGTCTCAGGAAAAACGGCAACCTCCAAACGTCCCTTAAATAATGACACAAACAGAATAGCAATTGATTAGTTATTTTGTGATATACCTTTTGTGACCAGTAAACTGATTAGGTCGTTTCTTCCGATCTTTAGTAGGATGTCCTTTAGCTCTTTAATCGTCAAATCTGGTTTGGAGGTCGCAAGATAATCAAATAATCGGATGGTAGGACTGATGTCACCGTACTGTCCAAGTCGTCTAATGACATCCAAGTCGACGTGCAGTATCGATGCCAAATGTCTCCAATTGCGTATAAATTTCATATCACTGTCCAAGCACAAACACAGCTTTCTTATGAACTCTGGATTACGTCGTAGAAAGGCAGATAAGTCAGACCCTAAACATGACAGAAAAGTCGGACAAAATGAGGGACTCTTTAAAGGCTTGAATTCCAGGAAAATTAGACTGACTGCTTTCTCGGAAACAGTTCTGGCAAGTCAATAATCATTAATGGTTTTTCTGTGTTTTGAATTTAATATACACGATAGCAAAACGTAAACAGGAAATACGGTAGCTTGTGTATCAAAATTATCCACAAGGCAAACAATTTCGATTAGCATCTATTCAGCCATGACCATGCAAAATGTTCAGAGCTCAATGAGGCATGGACGCGATGTTTTATTTTTAATGCAACAGTTTGATGATAACACCATTAACATATTCACCTAAACATACATTGCTTAGAAACAACTCAGTCTTAATCTTTTACATTATTAGTAACCCAGGCGTTTATCTAGCGGCCAGAGTTTGTCATAACTTACACGACCCGGCGTTTCAAATGTCACAATAGCTAATGTAAACCGTCACACAAATCGAAAGCACTTCGATTGGAAAGATTCTTGTCTGTGTTAGCTCATACATCCCTTAAACTATTAAACGCAAACAATATCCTTCTGATCGCGAGCTCAACTAATTTTAAAGTTTGCGATATTGTGTGGTCAGTTCTTTTAAAAAGACTTCCGCCTTGGTTCCGCAATTACACAAATTCTAAACTTTTAAAAGTCGGAAAGTTGGTGGCCCTTTCGCAATAATTACTAACGGTGGCGGTCTTACCTGCTTTCAGTGAAAGCAGTGATTCCGAACTTATTTCGAAATTGCAAATATTTTCTTCGTAACTTTGAATAATCGTGACTATGACCTCGGTGTTGAAGACTTACTAATGCATTCAGCCATGATTTGGAGCGAAAGAAGTTAGAATTACTTACCAGTCGATGGAACTCTTTTCCGCAAATGAGCCATTGTAAACTATAACCGCCGATTTTTTTCGGGTAACGTCGTTCTATTGTCCGTTCAACATCACGAACATAACTTTGAAGATTGCATGTAGTTGATCAATGTCGGACCAGTAGTGCGTTTAAATAAATCTCTCTTTGGCGAAAGGACTACGGCTAAGAACTGGTAATTGAAATGCACTTCAGATGTATGCTGTGCAGCTGGAAACCAGTCAACCGGCTGAGCGGAGGAAAGTGTACTTCTCAGCAGATCAATGCGATGAAGATAAATCGAACGCTGAACCGGACTGTAAAAATTGCATGGCTAATGATGCATAATTATGTCGCTGTTTTGCAACGAATTATCCCGTAGGGTAGATCCTTTGCTCGTCGTTACATAGGTACGATTTGGACGGTTCTGCATTCTGCATGACTTGAAATTCCAGAACGAAGCTTGCACCAATTCCATCTTAATTTAACTCACTATACTCTAAGACACAAATAGCGCAATCAAAACTGAATAAGGAGGAACAAATCAACTCTTCCCCTCCCCCGGGAGTCTCAACCCAGGCCCTTATTGTGATTATAGCCTGTCGCCATGGTTTTGAATGTTTAGAAACCACGCGCTGACTCGTGCTTAGTGCGGCTCGTGTTTCACTTAAAAAAAGACGGTTTAAGACTGCTTGTGGCTACTAGCACAACGCAATTTTTATAACATTGAAAATAACAAGAGTTTAAAGAATAATGTTAAAAAATATTAGCTTTGCAAATAAAACATTTGTATCAAAACAGAATTGAAAACCTATCGCATCCCACATACTTATGAGAACCCTGTTCTATAATAGTGGAGGCGCAGTGGCTTCATGATTAGTGCGCTCGACTCCGGATCGAGTGGGGGGAGTAGCAATACTCCCAGCCACTTCATGGCAAGGAAACCGGAGTAAAGTGCCGGCCCCATAGGCCACTTGGGCCTGTATAAAGGCTTTACTTTTTTATTGTTCCACAAGAGAAAGATGATTCGAGAATATAGTGACTATTTGACCTTTATCTTATAAATAAAATGGTAACAACTAATCATATTAACAATAGTAATAATAATAGTGATAAACATAGAAAGAGTAATGATTATTTATAGTGGCTGGCTCAAGAACCTCAAGGTTCCTCTATAGGCTTCTACTTTCGGTCTACAGTGATTAAACTATGTCTCTTCTAATTTTTCCTGTTAATAAAAATAGTCTTCTTATTTCATTGCAATTCCATTTTTGTGAGACTTTTGTTTCACACAACAAGGCATTTCGTGTTGTAGGATATGCCACCATTTCATCATTCCGTCGAATGGGGTCAAGGTGTCGTATTTCGGACCTTGCTTTCTTCGCAAGTCGCTGATTAAAATGGTAAAATGCTCTCTTCGAATAAATAAAAATTTTCCACAATGCGCAGATCAAACCTGTTTGGGTATTTCTTCAAGGTGGCATGTCTTAAGATTTGATGGAGTCACGGACACAGACAGGTTCAGGGAGGGAGATCCGAGACAAGACGGAGGAATGCAAAAAAAGTGGTATCGAAAAAAAAGGGGAAAGGGGGGAACATACAGTGGAATGAGTCTGGTTGGAAGATGAATTGCTAGAGGAAAGAGAAAAACAACTGACTCCTCTTGATTACCCATTCACTATCCATTCTTTTCACAAGGCTTCTAAAGAGGTTACTTGTTAGTCTTTTCATAGCTATCGTACCTCAGCAAGAGAATAATATATTGACCTCAGATATTTTCAAATCAGAGATACCTTATAATAAGTCGCTTAAGCTTGGGTAGTTGCATTTCTCGTTGGGTGAAAGTAAAAAAATCTCATTTTTTAATTATACTTCCTCGTTATATCAATCAGAAAAAAAATACTACAAGAAAAATCCACTTCATGAGTGTAATATTAAGTTTCAAATGTAGTTTTTCTTGAGCACACTGTGCATGGTTGCGTGACACATGATTAATTCGTAAAAACCTTTCTCTGTGACCTCCTGGTTGTAGACGAGAGGAAACAACTAAGTTCTGTAGAGTCTTTTCGTCTTAAACGAAAAAAATTCCACCTTTTTTCCGTCAAATATTTTATTTCTGGTGATCATAACGACTTGAGGTTTATACCGTAATTAAGTTGTAGTTTGTCATCCTGGTAAACAGGACTGCGTAGTCTACAGGATTCCCTTTGAGTGGCGGAAGGGCTAAATCGGCGAAGCTGGTAATAGTTGCATATTTACGGTCATGGGAGCAAAGGCAAGGTAGGTACATCTGACAGAGTATACATGTTGTTACATCGATTTCCATCAAGCTCTTTTTGAAAACCCAGACTGGCTCGATTTGCGTCAACAATATCCACAATTGTCATTTTCCCTTTACACTCGGTAACGACGTGAAACAACGCCAAAACGTCAACAAAAGTTAACGAACATATTTTCAGTTTCGAGTTTTGTATATTTTTATAATGTTCTAGCTTTGAACTTTGCCATCAACTTAAAATGATGATGATGATTATGATGATGTTAATATTGGTAACGGCTACTTGAGGCAAGGGATCCTTTATTTATGTGTAAACTTTTAATGCAAAAAACAACTTGTTGGACAATTTACCTGTACCTTTAATTCAAACTTAGCCTCTGCCGAGCGCTTCTTTGTCGCCACATTTTTATCATTTATTTGACAATTTCCTCAGGCAAAATACGATAAAAATTTTTCTTCAACACTTTTTACCATTTCTACCTGATCGCTTAATTTAACTAACGATGATTTTTTTGTTAAGAGTTATCAACAATGTGGGTTTTTGGTTTGTCATGTTGAGAACCAGTATGAATTTGGGAAAAGTCAACTTGCCAACACAATTGAAGGTTAACCTCTGCTCGATAACAGGATGTAGAATAGGATGTAACATTAAATATCTTCCTTTTTCGAAAAAAACTTAAAAGTCGGCTGTGGGATCAGGCATTCTGAAACTGTCCTGTGGTGAAATACCAGGTCGCTCCAAAGTTGATTCTGGAAAAAACGATAAACAGAAACTGCGATTAGGGTGCACAATAATGGTGAGGACGATTAAATGGATACTTATCACACTCGGAAGCTCTTCACGAAGATAACAGGATGTAACATAAGATGTAAAATTAAATATCTTCCTTTTTCGAAAAAAAAAAACCTTAAAAATTGGCTGATTACAGCCACTCACCGACAAGAATCTAACAGGGGTTCTTCCAAAGTTTCGACTGACTGATACACACGTATGGAGGTCTAAGAAAGGACGGACTTAGCGAGTCACTGCGCTGATTAAGTGTTCACGAGAGCCCATCGATCAATCAATAGATTTTTTTGCTTCCTTACAGTGTGAAAGATCCCTTTTCCAAAATCTTAGTTCTGTGCATGAGATATCCATCCAATCTTTTTCTTCTTCTCTTTCTTCCTTTTCCAACTTTTTTGCGCACTCCGCAGCACGTGTCATTTCTTCCTCTGCCTCGCTGTTTCTTCCGAGACCACGCAGAGCAATTGACATGTCTTGGTGAGTATGAATCAGTTGATGATGTGTGTCTGATACTTTTTCTTGTAAATCAATTGCCTCTTTAAGATATTTATGGGCGCTATAAGATTGAGAAGCATCAAATGTTAAACTGCTTTACTTTAATTTCTCATGGAAGAATCGTTGATAAAGACTATGAGAACAGTTTGTTAAGTATTCCGCATGGCTGTAATCCACCTAAAACGCAAATCCCAATAAAGGAGAATGACATCTTTCGTCTGAAAAATGGATATTTGAGATAACGATATGCTTTAGTTGGCATCTCAGTCATTCAACTGAACACATTGTACTAAGCCACTTTCCTAAGATGACATCAGGCCTGAGAATAATTAATATAGGAATTACTAATGGGATATTTGGGCATAAGTAGCAATGCTTCTACTCATATTACCTTAGGTAATCTTCTTTCTCGCTGAAAGCCACTCCCAAACCATGAAGAGACCTCGCAGTTTCCTGATGGTGCCCCAGCAGTTGCTTTCTCATTTCAACTGATTTACCGATATATTTAACAGCATTTTCGTAGTCACCCAAGGCGTGGTAACTGTTGCCAATCCAGTCGAGTGTTGTTGCCGTGAAAGGATGCTCCCCGAGGTTCTGTTCATAGAGAGGAAGCACATAGCAGAGTCTTGTTTGGATAGCACACATGTGTTTCCTTTGCACCATCAGAGAAGCTGAAACGAAACACACGTAAATGAGAAGAAAAATTCAACAAGGGCTCAACCTTGTCGGATTGACCTCGTTTTTAATGAATATATGTGTGGGTTTTTTTTTACCAAGATCTCTGAGATCGACCTACTCGTAAATTTCCTTTATGAAGCACCGTAAAGCTCATGCAAGATCCTTTTTGAGATCTTAACTAAACTTGCTTATAATAAATAGGTGAGAAAGCCAACATGACTGATTGTAGTGCATCCTCACTGGAGAGTGTCCTTCCATGAAAATAAAACATAGGAGAGTAAGAAATGTACCATTTTTTCCCAACCTGCTATATCATTATAACACGCTCCTAACATGACTTTGTCCTGGGTCTCATCTGATTTTTTTTCTCTCTTTGTTCTTAATTCTATGGCCTCGTTGAGATAGTCATATCCTTCGTCAATGCGTCCCTCTCGAACACAACAGAATCCAAGCTTACTCAAGCAGTGGGCACGCGTAGCTTCATTCACGTCAGTAAGCTTTGAGTGGATTTGCTTAGCACGTGCCAAAAATCTCTTCGCTTGATATAACGCTCTAGGGCAAATGTACGGTTTGCATGTGCAGCTTAAAACTATTTTAACTCCAATGTTTGTCAAGCAAGCACTCAATAGATGCCTGTCATGTTGACATCGATACGCAAACTTGCAAAAGAGGGAAACAAACTCTTGTTTTCGCATCATCTTTGCGAGAAATACGGCGGCTTCGTTGAAAGCAGTAACGCAGTGCTCCCTCACGGTTTGTTCAAGCTCAGGATGATCATTTCCACACCAAGCCATAGCCTCTCGAACGTTGTCCTTTTCACATCTGTAGCGATTAATTGCAGACTTCGTATCCGCACTCAAAAATCTTTTGCAAAGAGAAACAATCAAATCACTGTAGTGACGTAAGAATACTGATTTGGCATCTTTGTGTTCAGGCATTGATGAAAAAAAGTTTCTTATAAAAGGATGTAGAGAGTAAAGACAGTTATTTCTGTCAAAGTTTAGGAGGCTGCTTTGTTTCAAGCAACTAAGAGACATCTGCAGATCACCTTCAACAGAAGACTTGAAGCACGCGTGAAATTGTTCTTCCGTAAATCCGTTCGGAAATGTTGAGAACATTACAAATATCTTCTGGTTCTCGTCACTGAAGCGATTAAAACAGATCTGTAGACACTTGTAGATGCGTTCCTCACTCGCTAGAAAGTCAGGGCTCAGTAGTTTACGAAGAGTTTGAGGTGAACATGTGGTAAGTCTTTCGGTGAACCTCTCTGGATTTTCTCTTCTAAGAATTGAGCGAACAGTACAGATAATAAGAGGAATGCCGCCACAAACTCTGACCAGCTCATTTATCAAGCCTTCGTCCAGTTTGTCGTCACACTTTTTGAACAAAGTAGCTGAATCATTGTCTTTCAGAGGCTCTAAATCAATCAGCTCAATAGGGAAAGACACACTGAAATCATAGAATTCTCTAGATGTTAGAACAAGATGAACTGTTGGGCATTCCCCTATGTCTTTTAGAAATGACAAGAATTCATCCTTTGTAAATTTTCCGCGCATTTTGGTGCAATAATTTTTGGAGTTCAGCTCTTGCAGGTATTTATCCTTGCGAACTTGAGTCTCGAGGTGAAGTAAGTTGTCAATGTTTTCGATAAGAAGCACCGTTGACTTTGCTTTTAAGGCACGTATGCGACGAGTTGCCTCAGTGATAGTATCTTCGCTGGGAACAAAACCTAAAGCTTCGATGATATCGCTTGCCAAGTCTTCTACGCAAGTGACACCTCTTGGATTAACATAAGCGATGAACTTTTCCTCGTTGATCAACCGATGGGCGACTTCTATTACCATAGAGGTTTTCCCATATCCAGGTGGCGCCACAATTTCAACCACCTTGTTTAAAGACAAGGCAGTTATGATCCTTTCGCAGGTTTCGTTACGGCCCACTAAATCTATTTGATCAGGCAATGTTCCACAGTGACCTGAATGTTCCCTTACGTCTGCAGCTACTGAAATGTAGAACAGTTTTTTGAGACTGGAATACTTAGGTAAAATAATCTTTTTCTACCTAACCATATCTATAGGGCACCAGATGTACAGCAAATCGGTCCTCTAATTCACAGCATTTCTCGCCAAAATAAGCTGTAGCCTAGTGCACGGTAGAGTTCAGGTAACCTTTTTTTGGACAACTATTGGAAAATCTCTCTGTAAGCAATGGCTAACACTGCGAAGTTCATCCTAAATATTATGCTTTCTTTATCAATCTTAACAAGACATTTCATTGTTACTATTGGATCATGCACCCTACACAGTAAAATCAGTGTTTTCTACTTACCTTCCTTTGGAAGAGAAACCTCCTTCAATTTGTAGCTGGTGGATAAATTCTGACCTGTGGGATCAGGCATTCTGAAACTGTCTTGTGGTGAAGAACCAAATCGCTCCAAAGTTAATTCTGGAAAAAACGATAAACAGAAACTGCGATTAGGGTGCACAATAGTGGCAAGTACGATTAAATGGATGCTTATCACACTCGGCAGCTCTTCACGAAGCAAGAGATCGTGGTGTAGACTGGCATAAGAAGCAATTGCAAATAGTTTTCGGACCCACTGAATTAATCGTTTATTTGTATAATTAACAATGGAGTGGTGATGGCGCAGTGGTGATTGTGCTTGGCTCCCACCGCTGAGGCCTGGATCTGGCCCGGATTCCCGGAATTCCGGATCTGGCTTCATATCTCCGTCCTTCCACAAAAACTAACATTCCAAATTCCGTTTCGACCAGGAAATAGAGGACAGGAGGAGCCATCGAGTGGAATGTCCACTGCTAAATTACTGTTATCATGATTATCATTATATGTAAAACGAACCATTCTCAAAGTGATTACTCACCAACTGTGTCTGGAAATTGCTTTGATATAATCTGAATAGCATCGTTACGCTGGATCCTGTCCAACGCATTTGCGACGTCACTTAATGTTTTCTCTGGTAAGTTCACGGCCACCCATTGAATAACTTCCTTGGTGGGACTTTTCCGCTTTTGTTCGGTCGCACCAAATTCCTGACGCACATCATCGGGCACGTTCAGTTTGCTGGCGAGATGGATCCAGTTTTTGACGCCTGGTACTTCTTCGCGGTTAAGGTTTTCTGCCATTGTTTCTACAAGTTCCGGTTTTTGTGCCATTACGTCCTTCAGAAATACTTCATCTACAAAGGAAAAAACATCGGTAAATCGAAAACTTTACACTGTTATTTCACTTATCTTTCAGTTCATCGATTCACAAATGCCAAGAACTTTTAAGATCTTGGCATTTATGTTTCAAATTAAAATCTTGATTAAAATCAAGAGCAAGTTATGTCTGATAATGTCTCTAGTTGTTGACAGGGAAACCATGGAAATACCGCTTGATCCCTAATCGGAAAACTGACATCTGCATTTATGTAGCAATTCATATTTCAGAGAGAAGTCCAAAGAAAAGTCCATGTTTTTTAACAGAGTTAGGCCCAAGGCTACACTAGACAGTCTTCACCATTAGCAAGGTTTTGTTAGTTTTTTCATGGAGCCCAAAAGATCATAACCTACTCTGTCTGGGGTAAATTAATGTTTACGGTAAGTACCTCCTTGATTCTGTTCTTGTAGAATTTTTAGTACATCCTTCCTTTTGATGGAATCCAGGGCATCCTTCAGAGTTTTTAGTTTCATTTCTGGACAAGTAGTAACTAAATAATCCAATAGATTGTGGGTTGGATCATCTGTTGAACGTCGTTCAAACTCCCAACAAGTTTTTCTTGGCACTCCCAGTTTTATTGCCAAGTTGGACCAGCTTGACAATACCAGAGAGGTGAAGTCTAGGGCCAATGCAATTTCATCTAAAAGCCCAGCTGTTGGTGAAGGAACTTGAATATTTCGTGACGTGATTATGTCTTTTACTTTTTCAGAGTCAATGCACCCGGCTAAGAGAGAGGAATATACGTCACATGTTTTGGCACTATTTCGTTTTTTAGCATTACGCCTATTTCACATTATTTGTCATCACTTTGATCGTGACGGCAGAACTGTAATGCCGGTGATCAAACCCGGTCCCGCCTGAGGAAAATTCGAAACCTTTTGGTACTAAATGGTTGAATTTGGGAGAAAACCTCAATCTCACAGTTTAATAATCCCTCAAAGGTATGTTACTCGAAGAAGTTACAAGCGTTTCGATAATTTTGGAAGCAACCAAGCTGCAAACTAGAAAAGAAAATTTTGGAGATACTTTCGCGTGAGGGAGACAAAAGTATTATTCTCTTACTGATTGTTTTCAGAAGAGCAAGTGAGTCACTTAAAAGCTTTTGAGGCTAAATAGTTTAGCGCTATCACCTAATAATGAAAGGAGGTTATTTAAATGCTGCAATTAGTTAATGTGATAAAAAATTTTAAATCGGAATAGATTCTTCTACTATTGCACGCGTTGAAGATGCTCTACTTAACATACCTTTCGTGGACAGCAAACTAAACAAGTCGTTCCTCCTGATCTCCAGTAGCGCGTCTTTTAGTTGTTTAATCGTTAAATCCGGTTGAGTGACCTCGAGGAATTCAAACAATCGGATGGTAGGACTGTAGTCACTGTACTGCCCAAGTCTTTTAATGACATTTACGTCGACATCAAGATTCGTTGCTAACTGTCTCCAATTGGGTATAAATCTCATTTCTCTGTCCAAGCATAAGGCCAATTGCTCAATGAGCTTTGGTCTCTTTTCAAGGATGACAGACAATTTACTCTCTATGCATGGAAAACAGATAATGAAAAATTTTAAATTGCACTATCTAACAGTTAAACTACGAGCTCGCGATTTCTATCGCGTGATAGTTGATGGGGCGAATCTTAAAACAACTTTTCAGTTTTAATCTGCAGGTCATTCAAACCTTATCAATTAGACAAGCCTACGTTTTTAGTTCGTTTACAATCGCTTGCTGTTAAGCCTCTCATCACACTACCTATCACGCAATAGATAGTGACTAGCGTAGCCTATGAGATTGCAGCACTGATAGAACACAAGAAGATTTATTCTAGGCAGTCTTCCAACATGTTTTGGAGAAAAAAAAATGACTAGAGCAGTGCCTCAGTTTTAAAGGAGATGAGATATTCTCCGTTCAAGTATCTTCTCTCCTTTGTTTACCTGAGGACTCACTCAAGCATGAACTGACACAAGCTTACATAACGCTGAGTCACCATCGATGTTTGAAGTCCTTAGGCCGAACGAATCCACTAAATACTATTTTTGGTTGAGCTCCAAAAACATCAAACTTTGAAGAACAAACCAAAAATGTACGAACAAGATTTCAAAACAATTTAAAAGTATTAAGCTCTTATGATGCATGTTATAGGCTAAATTTTTAAAATTGCACGAAGCGTGACGGGCAACTCAATTTGCACATATCCACGACAGTAATTTACTAGGTAAATCTCAACTTGGAACTGACCTTGTACATATCATCGCTGATTCAGACATTACAACAACACCAATATTCAGTTAAAGATAGTGTGTAGTATTCTACGTTTGGAGCTTCTGAAGCTGGTCTTACGTTATAACTAAACTATGTAATATATGCTTAGAAGAATGTAATTGACTTTTCATCGGTTTGTTGCGTCTTGAGATTCCTTTGCTGAAGCAGTTTGATCTCGCAGTTCCAGGCCATATTTTTATTGTACCTAAGACGTTACAGCCTCAGTTCCTTGTGTTGACTCTTCTCAGTTACGTTTTCCACGTTTAATAGAAAGATACTGAGTCTGCTTCCGCCTATATATTATGCGGAAATTATTTACTTATTCACAAAACTAAAACCCGTAGCCTTTTCTGAGCCATTTTTCCTCACATTAACAACGTTACCAGGTTTTGATGAAACTTTTTATAATAAAACTACCACCTCAAAATTAACCAAAAACTTGAAGCCCCTGCACATTGACTCGATAATAATATTACTAGGCGTCAAGCAGAGTTCCGTTGCGAAGTTGTCGATTCAGCTATATTCCTCCTCAAGTATTCCTAGCTAGATCATAACAGTCAAAAGTTAAAGCAACTCATTAAATCACTCACCAGTCGAAAGATCATCAACAGAAGACATCTTGAAGTTCTGACCACTGAATTTTCTCAGTTATCTTCGCTCCAGCGGTTATGAAGACGAATTACTACACAGTCGATCAGTTTGTCATGTAATTCCACTAGCTGTTGATGAATCAGGGCTGGGACTGTCCTTTTGACATCTCTCTTGGCTTGCTAACGGACAATCAACTTCGCAAAATCCTAACACTGTTTGGTTCAAATTAAAATGAACGTCGACAGGGTGACAGCATCAACTAAGGGAAGCCTGATCAAAGGTCGTCTACTAATGTTGTAGAATACCGAGGGGTAATCAAGCAAGGCGAAACGTGTCTAAGTCACCAAATCGAGCACAGCCTGAGATAAGATCAGGTCTCTACGTGGTTTTAACCATGCAACTCTTGGTAGCTGCGATGAAAATTTTTAAATGAACACGAACAGACAAATTAAACGCGACCGAATTAACTAAACCGCCTCCCCTTCCCCTCCCTTACCCAGCCTCACTCTGCCCAGGTCCCCTCTTCAAAAGTTAAGAAACTGACTCGGTGCAGCGATTTCAAACGAAAACACAAGCACTCTTTTCTTTCTTTCTTTCTTTTTTTTTTCAGTCTAGTAGAGCTGGAAAGGCGTGAGCAAAGAGGGAGTTACGCGAGCAGAAGTCGTGAGGCTGTAAATTTCTTGGATACCCCGACTCACGCGTTTTTCATTTGAATGAAAGCAATCGGAAAACGCTGTAGTGATCACTGAGTTATGCAAGGAGGCGATCAACACCGACTAGTGTATTGATAACTGCTCCCATTCAGTAATAATATTAAATGGACGCGCGTTTTGATGTTCCGTCCGGAGCCCAATGCAGTCAGTTACAACAACTTGCAATAGACAGCGAGATAACGGAGCTGAAAACTGAAGGCAAGCGGTCTATTTCCGTTATTGTGCTTTTTCACGGAAATCATGTTGTTCTCCAATTTTGTGGTCAGCTTGGCTGGACTTTCAGGCTGAAACAGAGAAATGGGCCTGTTATTAGTGGTCAAGCCGAATTTCTTATCTGGTTGCTCCGAAGCCTTAATTGTGTCCAGCATTTCCACTCATGTTTGGCAAGGACGTGTAACCCAACGCTGCAGAGATGTCGGGTATAACCGCACGAAAAGTTTACAACACATGCACAGACATGTCTCCTTCTCAGCCGTTCTCAGACTCGTCACGCAACGCTCCTCCTCTCCATTCGTTGAGGAGGAGCGTTGCGTGACGAGTCTGAGAACGGCTGCGAAGAAGACTAAAGCCTGGGGGGAAAAAGAAATTTTTACCAAGGGTATGAGAGAAATTGATAAAGAAGTATAGGAGAGGGGTGGGTTACCATTTCCTTTTTCCTGTCCCTCCCAGCACTTTAAATCAAACATGGCCAGTCATATCGCGAGCTTGTAACGTTGACCCGCCCCAATAAGACGCCTACAATTCAGATTAGACATAGGCTATTTAGTGACTTAAAGGTGGGTTGACTGCCTTCAATTATTAGAGGGATTCCGTGACACCAATGCAATGTGACTTTATTGATATCAAAATGGTGCAGTGCACATGGTAGTCATCGTGATGGACATGTGTTCTCTACTATTCATTTAAGTTCGGAAACCTCTCATTTAAAATGAGGATTGCAAGTATTCTACTCCCCAGTTTTCTCACTCAAAGTACTCTGTAAGGGCGAACGAATTGAAACGGATCAATATCTGCGCTTTAATAAGCGAATGCACAAGGTAACAAATCTGCATGTGCGGATCATGCGAAACAAAGGTTGTGATTTCTATGAAGAGCAATTATTAGAAAGTTAAAGTCTTAGTTTTGGATAATGCACGACTCTGCAACAAGGATTGCGGTTTGATGGAGTTTCAAGCTAGTTTAACAACTGCGTTTCCCAATGACACAAATTTCACGGATGGAACTCTTCCTAAGACCTTGTCCGCTGTTACAGCTTCCCTCTCGCTCATGGGATCCCTGACAATCTTCCTCACGTTCTGGATGTCGCCCGACTTGCGAACTACAGCTCGCAAAATGATCATGTTTATAACAGTCGCCGATTTCCTATTTGCTGGCACAACCATCGTAGATTATTTGGAAGACAGATTAGGATCAACAGGTTATTTCGTTCGAACACTTGAGGTGACAATACCACGAATTATGGCGCTTGTTTCATCGCTCATTTGGACAGTTCATTTGTCCTTCTTTTTTTACTTAACAATTTGTAGAAGAATTTCCATGGAATCAGAAAGATTGTTTTTAATGTTTTTTCACATAACGGCTTGGGGAGTACCTTTTGTGATCACTGTGGTTGCTTATTTCTTCAACGGAGTTCAATTATTGGCAGACCTTGAAACTGGATACAATTAAGTGCTGGATCCGGAATGAAAAAACTTGCCAGACAATGTGTATCTGGACAACTATTACAGGAGAGGGCTGGGCCATCATGACATACATCACCATGACTGTGTTCTACCTACTGGTCAAGCAGCGCATAAGAAGAGAGGTATTCAAAAAAACTTCAATAAGGTCAAAAAAATTTGATTGAAATAGTGCTCAGAGGAATAGGTTAACCCTGCACTCAAGCCGGGTGGCCCATCCAAGTGGAGCCAATCCTGGTTTCTGTTGCAAGAAGCCAGAAGGATGCCAATCCATCTCAGGTTATCCTAATAAGCTTTTGTCAGGCTTTTACAATAGTTTGCCAATAATCATTTCTTTATATCCCCAAGAGGAGAGAAGCATGGGGAGAGTTCAATATGCATAGTATCTAATTTCTTCTTACATTATAACCCTTATATCAAAATCAAATCAAATTAAAAAAACAAATTCTCTCAGCCATTACCTCAAAAAAAATGTATAGAGAACAGTATGGAGTATATGCATACTGATGTTAGAGTGTAAAGCAGTAACATAAGTTTGATGCCAAAATAATATAACATAATAACCCAGTCAGCACTCCAATTGGCACTTCTTTGTCAAAACTTCAGAACATTACCCATTAGCTGGGCTAAATTTCATTCCACTGAGGATAGGAATGAGATGAGATTCCTATCACTTTATTGGTATACACTTCAGTCAATGTAGTGGGGATATTTACACTTTTAACCCTTTAACTCTCAAGATCTGATTGTTAATTCTCCCCTCTAGCTGCTACACATTTCCTTGTTAATAAGTTGGGAGAATTTGGTTTTAGATCAAGATAACAACTACCTGATACATTTGAGTATTCACATCACCTGTTTGTTGGATAGTGCATGGATATTGTAGGGAGAAATTACTTGTTAATAACTTCTGGGAGTTAAAGGGTTAACTTAGTACTGGTAACTAGTAACTTGGTTCTCTTTCTCAGACTCAGCCTACACTCTTTCACTTAGCACCTGTAGTTCCCTTTTTCTCTTTGCTCACCTCATGATCAGTCTAGCTGGCAGAGCTACATTGTAATGAACAATTTCTTTTTTTTTTTTTTTTTTAGCTGAAGTCAAGATTTTCTCCAGGAAGCACATTTTTAACATGGAAATCTGCTCATGTTGCAAGAATGATGGACTGCAAATTAACATTTATTCCCATGATATTTATCCTGGAGCATATTTGGGGAACCATACGATTTTTCCTCCTTGTAACACATTTTGACAATCATGGAAAGGAAAATTTTACTTTACAGTGGCTTGAAATTCTTCATGTAAGTAACACTGCCCTATACTATCACTGAAACACTGATTGATGGACCGGTAATATTCTTGTGGTATTTAATGTATCAGTAAGTTTTAATCGCTTAATTATAAACATATAGTCTTCTTCATGCTCTGAAGAGTTTGCAGATCCTGATTGTTTAAAGCTTGGATGACACTATCCACTGGGTAAATCTCAGTCTGGTGGACAGTGCAGTGCATTTTGCAATCACTTATCTGCTATGTGAGAAACCTGCTTGTTGATTTTAAAACCCAGTGGTTGTCTATAAAAGCCAATTCAACATATCTCAACTATATGCTTTTGTATTTACCCAAATTTATGGCTTGTGGCCACAATAGTTTTTTTCAGTTTGGTGGGGGAGGGAGAGGGGGCTGCTTCTTAACCCTTAGTCCCCAATGAGGTACTTCCATCTAATTTCTCCATACAATGTCCCCCCTCACAAGTGAATCACAAGGACACAAGAATAGTCGGAAATGATCACCAACTAAACAAACTCTTGATTGTTGAACAAATTCTCCTTGTCAGTACCTTAGGAAATGTATAGAAAATAGTACAGAGAATATGCACAGTGATGTTAGAGTAGAAAGGGTTAATGTATAAACCAAGTTCTAACTTTTACTTTGTATGCTTTTCTTCCAGGGTATTGGGATTAACAGCCAAGGATTTACAAATTTCATCTTGTTTGTCTGGTGTACCACAAAGATAAGAGAAAAGTTAATAATGGGGTGTGTCCATTGCTTGTCACTTTTTTGCAGATATCATAAAAGAGATCAACCAGTAATTAGCAGAGAGAGGTTTTATAAAACATTTAATGATGAATAGATACTGTCAGTGCTCATGCTCTGTAGTTGCCTAAATTACATTATATACAGTTTTTATAATAGTGAAATATGTCTTTTCTTCTTGTTGGGAATGTGGGACAGAGGATACATTGTTTCCTCACAAGGACTCGGGGTTTTTTCTTTGTCCCATGCTTGGGACTATAGGTACAAAAGAGAAAAACTCAAAAAGAACTCACAGTTATGGCGAATTTATGGCGAGTCAAGATTTTATCCAGGAAGTGCATTTTTTATGTGGAAATCTGCCTATGTTCCAAGAATGATAGACTGCATATTAACATTTATTCCCATTGTATTTATCCTGGAGTGTATTTGGGGAACCATACAATTTTTCCTCTTTGTAACACATTTGTATGATCACAGGAAGGAAGAGTTCACTTTAGAGTAGCTGGAAATTCTTCATGTAAGTAACACTGCCCAGTACTATCACTGAAACACTGACTGATGGACCTGTAATATTCTTATGGTATTCAATGCATCAGTAAGATTTAATTGTCAAATTATAAACATATGGTCTTCTTCATGCTCTGAAGAGTTTGCAGGCCCTGATTGTTTAAGGCTTGGATAACGCTATCCACTGGATAAATCTCTGTCCGTTGGATAGCTCAGTACATTTTGCAATCACTTTTCTGCTATGTGAGAAATCCGCTTGTTAATTTTTAAAATCCAGTGGTTGTCTATAAAAGCGAATTCCACGTATCTCAACTGTGTGCTCATGCGTTTTCCCTAAATTTATGGCTTGTGGCAACAATAGTTTTTTTGCTTTGGTGGGGGAGGGAGAGGGGGGCTGCATAAACTTAACTCTTAATTTTTGTCCCCAATGAGGTACTTGCATCTAATTTCTCCTTACAATATTCCCACTGAATCACACATTTAGGACACAAGAATAGAGGAAATGATCACCAACTAAACAAACTCTTGATTGTAGAACAAATTCTCCTTGTCAGTACATCAGAATATTTATAGAAAACAGTACAGAGAGTATGCACAGTAAAAAGCTGAGTTCTTTGTTTGTCTCACGATGTAGTTACGTGTGATGTAGATCGCGACGTTCCGACTGCATACTGCTAGTCTTCTTCAGGCGATAAGTCGACTGATCATGCGTGATCTTATAAAGCATGATGCTCTGCTGTGATTAGTTGTTTTTTAACAGCTCTGATTAGTGCATTTCGATCCTTGCTGTTCACTCAGTGATTTGTTCCCTCGGCGGTCCGCTGTCGCACAGCTCTCCTGTTGTTGTGTTTCTTGATCGTGGGCATCCATGCTTCTGGAATTTCTATTTCACTATCCCTGTTGATGTTGTTAGAGTGAAGTCTTGTATGAATAGTCTCTTTGACCCTGCGCGTGTAGGGCCAATTGTACTATGTCCGACCTTTTCCGAGACTTCTTTCTAGCTTTTATTTCGTAAATTGAGAGTAAAATTTCGGAACAAGCGAGCCGGCAAGTAGCAACAGAAGAACCAAGCAAAGGTTTTTAAAAAGGCCAGGCGTCGTAATTTAAGTTATTATAACGTGGGAAGAGACGAAAATCCTCAAGGAGTAAACGAAATGGACAGTCCGAGTTTTAGAGGTTTTCACGCTTAGTTAGATGGCGAGCTTATGTACGGTGATGAAAATCAAACACAGCTAACACTCATATAGTAAGTAAAGTTTCGTGATCAAAAACAAAACAGAACAAAACAGGAATGATGAAAAACATAACCAAACTGGCATAACTGTTAAAATTCATAAATTGATATCCTTTCCGATACGTTCAATGGAAGGCCACATCAGTCACTGCAGCCGAGTATCACGGCGCTGTCATCCCGAGCGATCTTTATGTTCCGGTAAATTCGAGTATTCGACTGTCGTTCACTCATAAAACACTCGCCTTGAACTGATGTTTTCAACCTGTCATGTGAAAAACTTGCGTGTTTTTTATGAACCACAATTCTGCTGAGTTTCACTGAACATTTCACTTTTAGATTCTGTATTAGAGACTAGTGCACAAGTGTTAAATTCGACCCGCCAAATATTCAAGTTTTCAACCTCTTGCAGAATGTGAACTTTGATGGCTTTTGAACTTTGATGGTTTGACATTTTTGACAGCTTTAGTCTTGTACAGCCAATCAGATTATTTGAGCCATTCTGACAGGGATTCTGATTGGCTTATTGTAGCGTACTTTATGGGAGTTTATATAATAAGCTCAGTTATGCACGCATTCTAATTGGTTCTCTCTTTTGATCTATTGGAGGACAGTCGAATAGATGACGTCATCATTAAAACTTTTTTCCCGTACATTTTAATTCTATATTACATACAACAAATAGATTCTAAGTCGCCGTGCGTCTGTTCAGTGCCACTTTTTTGTTCTTACCACATTTTGACGTCATCTGTGATCTTTTGTGACCTCGCGGGAACGTACAAAACGGGGGAAATTAACTCGGTTAAATTAACTTAGGAAGCGGCTAAAGCACTCAAGAAGTAGAGAGAAACACTCGACTACGTCTCGTGTTTCTCACTACACTTCTTTTCGTACTCTAGCCGCTTTCTGAGTGCTTTACATTAGAACAAAGCACAGACAAGGCTTCTCTATTTGTTAATTAAAGCTGTGACTAAAAGTTAAATACCAGTGAGGAAAATATTTTATGATCAATGTCTGTTCTCTGGATGTGCTCTGGGTTAGCTAACTATTTTTTTTTCTCCTTTGAGCCTTCGGCTCCCAATTACAGTCTGCCGTACAATTTTTATGATAGTAAAATATGTTTTTTTGTCTCGTCGCGAGCGTGGGACTAAGAAGACATTTTTTACGAGGACTCAGGATTTTTTTTTCTGTCCCATTCTCAAGACAAGATAAAAAAAGTATTTTGCTTTTCTTTTACCGACCTCAAAAATTACAACGATATCTTTCTTATTCAATTTTATAACAAAGGTTCGGAGAATTTGGTATTGGATCAACCAACAATGACCTTATCGACATATTTCTTTATTCCCATTACTTGTTTCCTTGATATTGTAAGGAGAAATTCTTTCTTGGTTATTCATATAAGTTAAAGGGTGATAAGCCACTGTAGGTAACCTAAAATCATACGCTTGCCACACTTGTCATTAATAAGCATTAACAGCACGCCATTGTTATTTCTGAAAAATTTTAAAGCGGCTTGTCTGGTGATGTTTCAATTCACCAAGGCTTTAGATTTGACATCACTTTACGCACGAGGTATTGGTTTGGATTATTCCATGCTAGAACGCTTCCTGCTACATTGTTCGCATCTAATCAAGTGATAGCTAAATATCAAATCGCTTGCTAAGTAATCAAACATACGTTACAACAAAGTCAATTTTGAGCATAGAAACACTTCACGACAGTGGAAATTATGTACAACAAAATGGTGAAGCTGAAGTTCGTACCCACGTAGTTGGTGGTTGACTTTATGGCCGTACTTTTGCGGTTCTAACTGTCGTATTTGATCTAGGTGATACCTGCCTCCAATGCAAACTGTCTGTAAAAATAGTAATTATTTTTTAAGATAATTTTGAGTAATCGTGAGCTACAGCCTCCTCGTCTTGGCCGTTTTATTGAGTACCTCACGAAGGCAGCCATTTAAACTGTGAGAATTCTTTGCATCTATACAATTCTATGACAATTAAAGAGGAGTCTCGCTGAAAAGAAAAAAATGTTATAATAAGTTAATGTAAAAAGCAACAACTTCAACAACAACAGAACAACGAGTACAAAACATGAACAAAAACAGAAACAATAAAAACAAGGTTAACCCTCATTCTCATTTTCAAGGGTGAATGCGATCAGACAAAGTTTGAGCCAACAATAGGGCTGAAATTTTAAACAGCTTGCCTCTTTCTTTGACCCAGCTCATTAAATTACATTACGAAGAGTCAGTCTACCTTCACAGATTTCTTTCTACTCAGATGGATTGGCGTCCCTTCTGACCAGGGACACATAGTGCAACTCGGGGACGTGTCCCAACACGAGAGGATTCCTGTCATCAGTACAGTAGTTCGACGTAATGAAGACGTCATGGTCATGTGACAGACTACTTACCACCAGAATACAAGTTTTGAACAGGTTTGCTGTAGCGAGCAAAATTAAGTGATCACCCCAAGAACCGTCTTGTTCCATGTGCTGCAGATAATCATCCCAAGATTTCCATCCTTCTATGAAGTTGGACCTGCATGTTCCATCCGGCTGCAAGGCAAAAAGTAAAGAGTTTATTAACAACCTCAGATGATGTAGCCAACAGCACAGAAAGGTCATGAAATGGATGCAAACTTATGGTTCATGTGTCAATTCGACTCTGAAAAGAGTATCAAATTTCAATTTCTATTTTAAAAGATTTGGCCAAACGAAAAGAAATTTTCAAAACAATGGTAATTAAAGAATAATGAAAAGAGTAGATTATGTTGGTCATTTTCAAAGCAGGTGAGTTAATTAGAAGTAGCTCTTAACGTAAGCGCCACATTCAACGGCGCCTCATGGGCCACTTTAATGTTCTCACCACACATTTCGACACCACACATTACGGTATAGACGCATGACAACGTAGAATATATTTGTTAAATACACACACATTTATAATCATTCATAGAGATAATCGATCTCTTCAACCACACGGTAAAATAAGGGTCCGTCACGAAATTAAACTAATGGCGAACAATTAGCAGCCTTGGTTTCAAAACACTCCACTAGTATACCTGTCTTGGGTTCTTCCTGAGGTACTGGACAATGGCTTGTCTTAATTTGTAACTTGACATTGTGATTCGTTTTACACGAGACAGTTGTTCAGACAATGCATGAAACATGCAATTTCCGGAACCCTCATTATCGGAAATTTCATAGCCTCTGCTTCTTGCAGTCTTTTGCAGAAGTAGCATTTGGGAGTCAAGCTCGTTTTCGATGGTTTTGCCTGCATCATCTTTCAAAGTGTTGCTGACTGGATCTAAAACAAGCAAATAAAGTAAGTTAGACTTTTTGCTCGTTTTCTTTTCACTTTGGTTGTTTGATTCACTTAAAGAAAACCTGTAATTCATTGGACCAACATTGATCGGTTAACTGATTATTCTTGGTCAGGATGAAGACCAGCCACAGGCATGATAGCCGCAACTTTCGTTAGAGAACTATCTCCACTTGACAAGTTGCCCAATCAAATTCTGAAAGTGGTTATTTCATTGACCCCGCTTGGAAGTAATTTAAGTCGAAACAGGTGTTCATTGTTATGAATGCCTTTGATAACTGAATCTGTAATTACAAAAATTACGGGACTTTTTGCGACAAACAAATAATGTTTGACAATTGAAGACATTACCCTCTATCAGATTATTACGGTAGGAGTAAAAGGCGAAATATAAAATTTGGTTAAGTGACCACCCTTCTCACTGCCATGATACTCGACCTGCTTCTTAGATTACTTCTTGAGGTTGCTTTTATTTTCTGTCGTGTCGCAGAAAGGATAGAAGAAACTCTTGTGAACGGCATATTTCATAAACAATTCATTTAATCTTCTAAACATCAGTCACTATCAATTATTTAGGTATTAGTTTGGCCATTCAATGCTCTTACCACGGAAGATGTTCCACATCTTTGCGACGAGTTTGCTACACTCTCTCTCCCAGCTGTAACTTGCGTCATAATATTTTTGCAAAGCCCTGACCTCGTCAAGTCTCATCTTTATGTCTTTCCGCCGTACATTTGCAATTTGTCTTGCCCACTCGCATGGGTCATTGGATTTTACAACAAACTGGTCGCCCGATGTTAGTGTGCTTAATACCTGTCCAAACCCCGAGTTTTCACTCACGAGAACAGGAAGACCGGCAGACAGGGCTTCTAGGGCAGTTAAGCCAAAAGCCTCGGTCCTTGAGGGCATGAGGAGAAGATCAGCCTGGCAAAATAACGCGACCAATCTTTCCCTGTCTTTCACAATGCTTCTGACAGTCAATTTAGCTCTTGAGATTCCACAGTCTTCGAAAGTGTCGGCGATTTGTTCCAGTTTTTCTTCGGGTGCACCCACTACTAACAGCCGGTAATTGTCATTCTTCAGTTCAGCCATTGCCTTTGCGGCAAGATCATAACCCTTGAGGGAGAAGTCCTCAGGATCAATAAGGCCATAGATCAACACACTGAATTCACTCCGTTTATGTGAGATTCGCTTTGCATCCGAGAATTCACTAAATATGCCTGGAGTCAGCTGAATGATATCGTGATCGTTCTTATAAACGCATAAACTGGAGTCATAGCGAGCTTTCAACTTAGGCCCAACGGTTACGACGACGTCCGCTGATCTACATAAATTAACTACTATTTCGTTGTCCTTTATTCCTTTTGAAATAGCATCAGTGCCTTTTCTCTGCATTCCAAGATCTTCAGGTGCAGTGTGCACTACTTGAATCCATTTGCATTCATGCGTCCTTTTAATAAGTTTAGCTTGTTTACCGAGATAAATCCCGTGACCAAAGACGAAATCAATGGCAAAATCATCAGCTGGATTTGTCAACCAATCACCATCCTCATAACCGTCGGGTGAACTTGCCTCTCTAACAGCAACGTTGTGACGTCTAGCAGCTTTCTTCTCTTCATCACTACAAGAACCTTTTGGCACGAAGAGGGTGACATTTAATCGTTTGTGTTTTGCAAAATTGATGGCTAGATTTCTGTTTATGGTTGAAAATCCTCCTTTAGATGAACCCCACTCAACAGCCAGGAGAGTGACGTTTAACGTACAATCAGATCCTCTGCAGTGGCTAGACGAAGGAAAGCTGTGCGAGTTGATGCTCCTGGACCTCTTGCTGTCGAGAGCTTCACCTGAAGTATATTTTACATCCATTTAGAATAGGTTTCCAAAAAAACAAAATTCTTCGGATTCGAAACCAATCCAAGATGTTTTGACTAAATATTTGTCTTTTTTATAAATCAGACGTACTCGTAATGAGAACGATTCTGTCTAAGCGCGACTTTGGAGATTTTGAGTGCGAAGTTTAGAGTTAAAAATTAGATGAAATACCGTTACTTCAATATCCATTTAACAATACAAATAATTTCACTGACGAACCCAAATATTTTTTCAGCCCTCGATTTTTAGCTTTTTATCGTAGTACATAATCTTACTTTACGGGATTATATACATCTCATTACAGAAAAATGTTCAAAACATTTCCTACTGTTTTGGGAGGTTTTAAAAAAAATTCAAACATTATTATTAACTTGTTAGTCGAGGTGTTGTAAAGAAAAAATATTAGCAATCTCAGGCTCTTAGAAGAGTCTTCATATAATTTACCACGTCGAGCTCAAACCATTTTAGCCTGAAATGCCGCCAGCCAGATTTATCAATGTAAGTAGACCATTTGAGTATCAGAATACCCCCCATAGTGTCACTTAATATGCATATGTTAAAACCGGATCCAACTGATGATTCTACATTTGTCTAAAGTGTTCGTGGAAAAAAAAAACAATCCTCAACTAATTTCTTATGTGGTAGGATTTTTGCTGTTGTCACTGTGTTATGAATTGGCATTAAAATCCAACAGTCTCTAATGACCATTTATTATCTCTTTTTGCCTTTTAGAAATTTTTCTGAATTCTGAAAGTGCAATCAAAGCAAAACGAGCTAAATAACATGAGTATGAAAGAAAACCAACGTCTAAAAGGTGCACCAAGCTGCAAAAAGTAATCAAGGTACGCACTAAAAATCGGTTTCCAGAGGTGAGCCATGAAAAGTTTAAAATAATGAATATTGCACGACAGCGAACTATCTCAGGAAGCATTAAGTACAGGGGGGAGACAAGATACGACAATCCCAGCAATTCAATGAAAATCGATCAATTACAGTACAGCGTCTCACTTTTGCTTAAGGTTAGATGTAACATTCGGAAGAGTTTTCAGAGCGTATAAAAGTTCTCATTAAAAAGAAAACTTATTTCTAAAAATTTCTCTTGTAGAATCTTTCCTTTTAGTTTTTCAATATTTGGATGGAAACACCCAGTCTCAAACACAGATGACTGAAGGGGAGAAATAAAAAAATTAAAAGATTTCGTGAAACATGTATCATGAGTATCATTTTAAGACAATATCAATAAGCCACTGTCTTCGTAATTATAATTGTCATTATTGTCGCTGAGGGCCCTTTTTGCCCCAACAAGCGCATGAACACCACCTCGCAGAGGAAACGCCGAGGGAATCTCCTTAAATGTGTTGGAACAAGGAATTGTTTTAGAGGTGTTTTAGCTTCATCTGTCGGATTCTACTGCAAACGACACAACTTTCGCGTCCTTGCCATCGATGTAACTGAATGCCGCACTTTATGAATTTTTTAAGACCTATATACAATTATCTTACATTAGACTTCCTATGATAACTTCGATTGATTGAGAGTGTACAGTCCATATACAATAGTGTGTAAAGTTGACATGATAACCCAAAATTGGGTTATCATGTCGAGTTCAAAGTCTGCTTAGTTTTCAAGCCCCTCGCCCGTGTAGCCGGTTCTCAAACTTTTGCAAACTCAGAGAGAAGTGTCTTCTTTTGCAGATTATCTTAAAATGTATAACAAAACAATTATTGAATTCGGACTTCACCTTGGCAGATAACTCAGCCCTTGGTATTGATAATTCATGATATCATGCTCAACCTCATCCAAAAACTGCTTATTATTTCAAAGCAGTTCTGATATCATAGTTTACAACTCTAAATCCCAGAACTTGCTCGACAAGTCTTAGCAACAAACAACACACTGCTTTGCGTAAACTCGTTTAAAACACTACTCGCTGCCACCAAACTTTTTCTTGCAATTGTAAATTAAATCCTGGTAAGATCGTGGGATGTGGCCATGCTCATCTGATAACACTTATACAGTATGGGCGGGCTCTTTCCTAATGAAGCAATAGATCAAATCTGGGTTTTATACCGTGAAAAGCCACGCGGGATATTAGATGTAGGAAGAAGGGGCCCTATGGCTACAATATTAATCTCTTTTTGTGATCTGATCAAATTGCCGAAAGAAAAGCGCCCAAAGGAAATGAACAAATGTTGAACGACAGTAACTGACTTAATAAATGAAATGATGTCAAGCTGATCCGTGCAGGAACTATGGGGAAACTGAAGAAAATCAGCCGAACGCAAAATGACGACAACAGTTAGAATTTTATGCTTAAGAGTACTGCAATTTGTTCGAGGAAAACACGAGCGTTATAGTCAGACACTCTGTCTCCCTCTGTAATAGTGCTAATGAACCAACACGTATGGAAAGATTAAAGGCCTAGGGCTGGCCAAAAGATCTTTGCCTTTTTGGGACTTTTTAACTGAAATAGACGTTAGTTACAGAGATTTAACAAATAAAAAGTTTTTTTTTACCTTGTGAAGATAACATTCTAACTTTAACAAATTCTCAATTTTCTACATTGTGATGGTTGAAAAGCAGCGAAATGGAAAGCCGAGAACAACCGAGCCCTGTAGAAATATTAATCTCCTTTATGCTGTACATTTTAATCAATATAAATTTCTTCCTTGTTAAAACCTCCTCTGCTTTAATTGAAACTCTCACTAGAACCTCGTCATACTCAACAGCAAGTGCTATAAACGGTAAATTTGGCAAAAATGGAATCGCCACGAACCTCAAATCACCAAAATCATGAAGCTATGTTCATTACTCACTGAGCGGTTCTGGTTCCCTCGTAAATGAGGCTTCAAGAAGATACTCGAATTAAATTTTCCCCTCTTCCGATTCACTGCTATCAGTTCTTTGAAGCAAAGTACTAAAACCTTCCGCGTTGTTACCAGCAGTTTGAGGCTATTTGGTCGAGCACTTTCACTTTTATCGTGCAAAAAAATTTAAACCTCAGGGTGCGACCTTTCAGATCAATTGCATGTTTCCAACTTTTTCAATAGTCTTAGTAGGATAATGATTTATCTTCAAACATCTAAAAGTGGAGAAGTTTCGCTTTTAGTGTAAGTGAACAGAACTGTATTTCCAAATAAGAATTTACTAATGACTTGCTTTCGTCATCTACCCAGATGTTTAGAGTCCTATAAAAGCATCGGCTAAGGAAGGCGTATGGCATGGTTGATAAGCACAATTTAAAGTTGTGTTCTAAAAATGTGTAAGTACTAGCACTAAGATTTTTTGAACTATTTGTGATTCAGAGTATAAACTGACTTACCCATGTTAATGTGGGTGGTGGATACGCTGTTCGCTTCCTTGGATGGCAATGCCTGAGACAGAAAATTTCATAACCATCACCATTCTGTGCTATAGTAGCATTAATAAGTTTAGAATATGAATTTTAGAGAGCATTTATGTGAATCGATATGGCGTTTCACATTATCTGTTAAAACGCTTCATTGAACGGTCTTCACTGTAAACTGAACGAATTAATTTGCTTTCCTACTTATCAGTATAATATCTGACCAAAGTGCTTCGTCGAAAAAAATCATATTTGTAGCTTTCCTGCCATGGTTTCATAAAATATTTGGATTTTGCTTTTGACTTGCTTACAGAGGCCTCTAACCCTTGTAGTCTGGTGTGCTACCGACTGGTGCCGGTAATATCTGTAGGCCTCGCTTTCTGAGCGTAATTTCAAGCTTTGATAGCTGATTGTTAGCCACACGAATTTTCATTCGATCCATTCTGGTTTAAAATAATTACGTTTATTTAATATGCAGAACCATTTTTTGCTCTTTTGAAAATGGCTGGAAGTTATTCTCGACGGTAAAAGGGATAATTTTAGCACCAACTTGTTGGTCATAGTATGAATTAAGTTATTGAAATATCGCCTTAAAGTTAAAGAAAAATTCAACTAGGTAAAGATAAAGTAAAGGTATTTGTTCGTTACATAACCGTACGCTCTACAGGTTGGCTTAACAGTTCTGAAATGGAACCGTAAGAAGGGGTATTTTGGCACTGACCTGTATCCAAGTCCGCTGAAGGCGCTGATCAAGAACTTTAGCATTTTCACAGCAGAATGGGCGAGAATTTATGGCAACATAGTGGGCACAGTCATCACTGTCACATCCTTTTTTGTCATGCCGAGAGCAATTTTTAGTCTTGGGATCTACTTTTCCCAGACACAGGTTGCATTTACCAGAGAACTTCCAGGAAACGGCACGCATCCAGTAACACTCCTTTTTCAGAAACGTCAGAGTCCTTTTAAGAGAACTGTAAACGAAAGCCGCCTGTTATAAATGACATGTTTGTAATCACCCTGGACAAGATAGCACTTCATCCCCTCGAATATCGAATATATACGTGCATGTATGAATACAAATGAAAATACATAATTTAATTAGTCCCTCAATTTATCGTTTAAATTAGAATATGTTTCAAGAAGAGAACACTATAAGACACAAATTACCAGTTTTATAAAAGTTTGTATGGAATAGACGTCTGTGGCAGTCCCAAAAATGGAGAATTCTGCCTTTCTTAAGTTATCGAAAGTTAGAAGGGCCTACCCTGTCATTTGGGCTAGTTATAAACTCTTCGAGTGAACACAGCTTTCTGTTTACGTAACAAGTTGTCGCCGACGAAAACAAAAAGCAGTAAACATGTAGCCTAGGTTAGAGACGAAATGAACAAAAATTTAGACTTTCCAGGTTGTTGATGGTAAATTTTCTTTTGCACAGAATTAACTAAGGCAAAGATCTTCCACGCCCGACTCCTATAGATCCCCTTCGATCGCAAAGTAAAAGAATCGGCTGTGTTTAGCTCGGAGTTCTATTTCATGTTTACCTGAAGGCTTCCTCGCAGAGTGTCGTATTCATCTTTATCGGGTTGGAAGAGTCCATTGACCAAATGTGGACCTTTATGACACTTTTGTGGCAGACGAGTCCTAGGCAGGTCAAATCTCCAATAATAAATCGGGCAGCATTGGAAAAGAACTGTTGCTGGTCACAACTGGTTTTTGATGCAGCCCACTTACCAAGGAGAACAAGAATTCTACAGAAGAGCCCAGCGGGAACATAATCAGTGTTAAATGTGATGTACGAAGGAGCGTATGCTTCATCTTCTGTACAAATCAGATCTTCTTCTGGCGTTATTGTCAGCATGCATGGCACCAAGAAGGCAGGCTTGCCATCCTTGTCGTTGAATCTACAAAGGAGATTAAACTTTTCCATTGTAAATAACAAGGATTCTCTGATGTGAGAGAGTTTCTGGGCGCTTAACGCATGATCGAGAAGCTCTCCATGAAGAATACCTTTACCTTTTAGATCTTGGCAGAGCGAAAAAAGGGACAGTTCTTCATCTTCGTGGGTTTTAACAGATATTATTTTACAGAGCACCTCAATTAACCATCGTGGATCCAGCACGATCAACCCATTGGGATCCTCGGCCTGGACATGGTACACAATAGTGCCGCGATCATGAAGGAAGTTCAAGAGGTGTTCGTAGTCGTCTTCCTTTTCCAACGGGCCGATTTCGTCAACTATTTTCAGCCTTAACTGTTCCCGTTTTGTGTACATTGTGCCTTTCTTTGCCATATTATACACTCTGTCTTCAACCTGGAGCCATTTCAGGGGAACTTTCCTTTTTGTCTGCTGTAATTTGTCAGCCGTCTTTATAACTTCCTCGCGCAATTTGGTAATTTCTGTATCTTCCCCTTGAGGGGAGGTTGTGCCAGCTTTGGTGTTATCTACACTCAAGGCTATTGCAATGTGATCACTGAGAACTTTTGAGTTATGGCAGAGGGTACTTTTCAAATCGTAAAGTTTCTGTTCAGGGTTAACTACTAGGTCTACGTGTGTTCCAACAAGAATCACTGGAGGCAATTGTCTTGAGCGTCTCAGGGAGTGTACCAAGTCTAACCATCTCATAATATGATCAAAGTTTGTATCATTACAATCGGGGGCAGGAATGGTAACTTCTTCTCGACCATTTTCTTTTACACGACACTGGGCTGTAGCGAAAAGATTTTTCGAAAGATCAACCACCAAGAGATAAATTGCCTCAGATGACATAAAGATAGGATGGATGGCACGGTAAACAGCCTGACCAGCGAAATCCCAAATAATTGGCCAAATTCCTTCTTCGCCATCATAATCTTTTCCTAGGAGTTTTCCGTCCACAATGCTAACAATATTTTCCCAAGAGGCCTTCCTCTCGAATTCTCTTGGGGTGTGGTTGGGGGAAGGCCCTATTTGCTTTACTTCATCAAACTTCTCTTTTGGGACAGATGGCGTCTCGTGTTTCAATTCCTGTAAGGGAGAGAAAGAAAGATACGAAAACATTAAGTTTTCGCACAAGTTTATTCGTGTATGACTTATGATAAAAACGCGCGGCCCTCGTGTAGTGAAGGGCAATCATAAAGGAAAGAGAACGTACTGACCAGGAAGGTTTTTTCACGAGCGCAATAATGAGGTAAATCAAAATACTTTCGTGTTGCTTTTTGATAACTATGCAGAGTTCTTGCTTCGCAGAGAGGCAATTAGCCGGGGTCTTTGCTGTTTGAAGGTCTTTTTCCGTGTTTACGAAGCCATCTTCAGAAGCGCAAGAAACTTTCGAAAATTCTGCCTATCCCCTAAACTTTAAGCAATGTAAACACAAATATCACGAGATTATAATCTCTTGGAAAAAATTTTTTGGAAACACATATTCACTATTGCCTATGTCAAACCTCCATTTCTGGACTTGAGTTAAGTTGGGGGTGCACAGGAAGATCTAAAAGAAATTGAACAGAACATGTCAATCGTCATACACAGATACATTTTCAAAACAATTTGTTTTATCATCCAGACTTCCAGAGACGAAGTAACCATCGACACTACCGAAACATTCCTAAATAAATGGTGTTTACCACAGTTTCTGGCGGAGAACCTAGGTTATCAGAAGAGGAACATTTGTTCCGAAATACAATGTAAATTTCTAAGGATTTCATTTATTGGGCAATGACAGAAAACGAAATAAAATAGAATTACTTTTGGATAAAAATGCATTACGCAGATTTACTATGATACGTGCGTGACCGTACGTGTAATATGCGTATAAGTATAGGTAACTACATAATTTCTGGTGCAATTTGGTGTTAATTAGCATGCGTAAATTTTTCAAAGAAAACAAAACTGCACGACCCAATAGGGCGAGAACTATTTGAAATTTTTGAAAAATTTACCATTTACCAGGTTATTAACCTTGTTCGAGAGTTGAGGTCTCGTTTGGTGTAGTCATCAATTCTTGATTTATCCCAGTCAACAAATTTCTAGATATTAACTCGGCACATTTGTGATGGTATGTCGTCGTTTGTTTTGTCAAAATGGAACTCTTCCATGGCTGAACACCAACATCTTTCAGGACCTCGTGCATCTGTACACCATCTGTACTTGATTCTTCAGGGTCAAATTTCTCGCCTTTTAAGGCATGTCCAACATTAGTTTTTCCAGTACGGTCCTGGCCTATCAGCATGACTTTGACACGTCTGTCAATTATTTCGCCCTCCTCTAAAGCTCTCTGGTACGCTGCCAGAGGCTTTTTACCTCGAGCCAAAACGTGATAGGGAGCAATGTCCTCTTCAGGGGAAATATCTTCGGCAGGGGTTTCGTCGTTTTGGTTGAAAGTTTCACCAAGTCCTAGCAACGCTGGATCTGAAGAAGGAGACATCTTTCCTCTGAAAAATGGATATTTAAGATAACGATATGCTTTAGCTGGCATCGCAGTCATTCAACTGAACACATTGTACTAAGCCACTTTCCTAAGATGGCATCAGGCCTTAGAATAATGAATATAGGAATGATAGCAAAGCTTCTACTCATATTACCTTGGGAAATCTTCTTTCGCGCTTAAAGCCACTCTCAAATCAAGAAGAGACCTCACAGTAAAATACTTGTAGGTTTTCCTTGAAGTGTCAATGCAGAGACACAAAGAGAGAGAAAGAAAGACTGACATGTTTTTAAGCCTAGCTTTAGCGCTTGCGGCGACCAAAACAAATCTAACTCCTAAGACTCCAAGGGTTGTCGCTCCAAGACGCGGTTAATGAGGTGTTTGGGGGCTATTTTACGATCGAGATCGAGGAATAACAAACCAAAGTTGATAGTTTATACGAATCTTTATTCTTGAAAGCAATCGACCACAAACCACAATCAACGATCAAAATCACGATCAATCTCACAATCAGTTGTAAACTGAAACAATAAAACAAGTAAATTCTATCAATCTAGTGAAATGCTGCGAAATACTTAATAAAAAAATTGCGCGTAAAAAACTGAGCCTGAACGCCGATAACGAGATTAGAATGACAATGAACAATACAAAAAACCAGTACAAACTAAGTTAAATTACAAAAGTTTCGGTACAAAAATTACAAGAATTTTGGTGGTTGGTTAACAATCCATTGTTCTTATCCAAATGGTGGGCTTTCACTTTCATCTGATACAATTTTGGCTTTTTAATCTTAAATCAATTGAAAATAAGGCACTACAACAAAATGTCTGTTTGTATACTTTTGCCCAATACTGAGAAACTAAACTTAAGAAAAAAAAGTTATAAAGGTTTTCACATATCGTTCCCTCTTGTGCCAAAGTTTTAAGAAAATGAAAGGAAGAAAGTTTACCAAGACTACTAAAAAACTTACGAAGAACTGATTACAGGGACGCTAAACTGGCCTTTTATATGCGCGTGGTGAAGCTGAGAGGTCCGATTACAAAACCAATAGAAATATAGACAAACAGATAAACATTGTGACTATGTTCGTATCTAGGATCATTCTGAAATTATTAAACTAATCGATAATCAATTCAATAATGAGCCTTCTGGCTAGTGTCCTTAACACTGGCACTTTACTGACCGCAGTGGGTAACAAACCAAATCAGTGAACGGAAACTTAGTAAATATCAAAGCATTGATTCTCTTTGTTCAATCGATTGATCTATTGTCAAATCTACATCCTAAAACGGTTTAATGCAAAAGGTTTTTCTACAATGCTGAATTCCGTGGCTTTGAGGGGAAAATATCTATCCATTCGCTGTCTCGTTCTTGGGTCGTCAGTTTATCTAAAGGAGCCTCCCAAGAATCTAGCTTGCTTGCGCACTCCCCCGCGCGATTTTTTTCTTCTTCTGCCTTTGTTTCTTCCAAGAGCACAAAGAACAATTGACATGGCTTGGTGGGTGTCGTGTTCGAACCGACTAAAAGATTCAGTTCCACTATACGGAACACGCGAGACAACTTGCTGCAATTAACTTCTTTAATTAAAAATCACTATATACAGGTTTTACTCATAATAATATAGGTTAAGTCAATGATCACGTGATTACGTACGATCCAATAAGCATGCGCTCAACAGCAGGTATTATGTCAACACAACATTCCCCCATACTTATTTACGAGATTAACCTGAGTGTGTAAACATTATTCGTCATAACCTAAACGAATTGGAGGCTTGCGGGTACGACTGGGGTAACGAGCGGGTTGGTCGGCGTTCGGTGATAGGTTTGCGCTCTCCCTGTTTGACGCTCCTTTATGCGCGCTCTCGCCCGGTTCATTTTCTCCCTTTCCAACTTCGGAGTGTTCCGGCAGGGATTCGGGCTGTGGCATTTCGTAGTTCTGGTTTGGAACAAGTGGTATCGGCGCTTTCACACTTGTTTCAGAGGTGTGGTGGTAACTCTTGCCACGCATTTGGTCTACGTGCCGTCTCCACACTTGCTCTCCGATTTATGTTTTATACGACACTGGACCCGTGCGTTCAACTACAGTGGCGTCTAACCATCTTGGTTCACCTCGAAAGTTTTGGACTAATACCTCTTCTCCGATCGAAAATTCACGTTCTTTCGATTTGCGGTCATATTCTGCCTTGTCGTACGCTTGTCTGTCGAAAATCTTGCGACCTAAGTTTGGACGGAGTAGGTCCAATCTAGTTCTCGGTCGGCGTTTTAAAAACAATTCAGCCGGTGCTTGGCCTGTCACGCTACTAGGCGTCGTTCGATTGCTGAATAGAAACCTCGCCAAGCTCTGCGTTATTGACGAACTTTCTTCAGTTTTGAAGTATTGCTTGAAAGTTTGAACGAACCGTTCCGCCTGTCCGTTTGATCTCGGATGATACGGTGCGATTAGCGTGTGTTTAATTCCATTTTGTTTCACAAAATTTTCAAATTCTCGCGAGGTAAACTGAGGACCGTTGTCGCTCACTAATTGCATCGGTACCCCGTATCGAGCAAACATATTTCGTAGTTTCTCGATCGTTGACTCACTGGTCACGCTAGGCATTATTTCTACTTCTAGCCATTTGGAGTGACTATCGACTACTACAAGAAACATTTTATTCATGAACGGACCAGCGAAGTCGATGTGAATTCTCTGCCATGGCTTGTCCGGCCAATCCCACGGATGCAGTGGTGCGGTTTGCGGCTTATTTCGTGTTAATTGGCACTTAGCGCAATCACGAACTACGGAAGCGATGGATTGATCTAATTTGGGCCACCACACATGGAGTCGTGCGAGTGACTTCATCCGCACAACATGTTGTGTTGACATAATACCTGCTGTTGAGCGCATGCTTATTGGATCGTACGTAATCACGTGATCATTGACTTAACCTATATTATTATGAGTAAAACCTGTATATAGTGATTTTTAATTAAAGAAGTTGATTTGCAGCAAGTTGTCTCGCGTGTTCCGTATAGTGGAACTGAATCTTTTAGTCGGTTAGAACACGACAACTGGCGACGAGGATGACTACCATAGGATCGATAGAATCCTACGACCCAGCGAAGGAGGACTGGAATTCGTATGCTGAACGATTTGAGCAATACGTTATAGCGAACGAGCTGAAAGACGAAAAGAAGATCGTAGCCGTGTTCTTGACGAGCGTCGGAAGCAAAAGCTACAACCTATTGAGGGACTTAAAGGCCCCAGCCAAGCCTTCAGAATTCAAACTTGCAGAGCTGTTAAAAACGTTGAGCAACCACTTCCAACCGAAACCAATCATTATTGCGGAGCGTTTTCACTTTCACAAGCGTGATCAAGATGAAGGGGAAGGAGTGGCAGATTACGCCGCAGCATTAAAACGGTGCTCAGAGCGTTGCGAATTCGGGGAATTCCTCGAGCAAGCATTAAGGGACAGATTTGTCTGTGGTATGCGAAACAGGCAAATTCAAAAGAGGCTGCTAACTGAAACCGAGCTAACTTGGAAAAAGGCCCTTGAAACGGCCATAGCTATGGAGTCAGCAGAAAAGCAGGCAAACCATTTCCGACCAACGGCACCGCCCTCAAACATCAATGTGTTACCAGCACGTACGCAAAACAAGCAGGGCAGAAAGCCAAGGGAGCAAAAATCGTGTTTCCGTTGCGGTGGAAACCACACACCACAAACGTGCAGGTTTAAGGATCAAACGTGTCATTTCTGTCAAAATAAGGGGCACATCCAAAAGGTTTGCCGAAAGAAGGGAGCCGCTAAACAAGAGAGAGAAAATGCCTCAAAAAGGTCCAACCCAGTACACTACTTGGAAGACGAGCAAGGCGTAGCGGGAAACTTCAGCATTTTCAAAGTGGAGGACGAAACAGCTGAACCAGCGATCCTCATTCACATCACCATGAATGGCTCAAAGATCCCTATGGAATTGGACACTGGTGCAACTCTGTCGGTGATGTCAGAGGAAACGTGGAAAGAGACGTGTCCAACGGCAACACTCCAACAATCGAGCGCGAGGCTGTCAACCTACTCTGGGGAACCACTGACAGTCCTCGGCAAAGCAATGGTGAACGTTGAGTACGAAGGCCAAACCGAGAACCTGCCTTTACAAATCATCAAGGGAAGCGGCCCGAGTCTGTTTGGGACGCAATTGGCTCTCCAAAATTAGACTCAATTGGCCTACAATCAAGAAGATAAGTAATGAACTTGATAGAGTATTAGATAAACATCCAGAAGTATTTAAGGATGAATTAGGAACACTGAAAGATGTAAAGGCTCAATTATTTGTTAAACCCGAAGCCATACCCAAATTTTATAAGCCTAGACCAGTGCCGCATGCAATTAAGGGCGCTATCGAGCAAGAGCTTGATCGGCTAGAGAATATGGGAGTGTTAGAGAAAGTTCGCTTCTCTAATTGGGCAGCGCCCATAGTACCCGTAGTGAAATCAGATGGGGGCGTAAGGATTTGTGGGGACTATAAAGTGACCGTTAACTCCACTTTAGAAGTAGATCAACATCCGCTCCCAAATCCCGAGGAGTTGTTTGTTGCATTGAGCGGCGGAGAAAAATTTACGAAGCTAGATTTATCGCGCGCCTATCAGCAAATATTACTGGAAGAGAACTCGAGGGAATTTGTAACGATTAACACTCACAAGGGATTATATAGACCTACTAGACTACCTTTTGGCGTTTCCAGCGCAAGCGCTATTTTTCAGTCTAAAATCGAGCAAGTATTGCAAGCAATACCAATGGTCGTTTGCCGAGTAGATGATATTTTGATATCAGGCAAAAACGATCAAGAACACGTTAGTAATCTCAGCGAGGTGCTGACAAGGCTGGAAACCGCAGGCTTAAGATTGAAGCTAAGCAAGTGTAAGTTCATGCAACCATCAGTCGAGTATTTAGGGTATCGAGTCGATGCGAGCGGGTTGCACGCGATTAAGAAGAAGGTTCAGGCAATCCGTGACGCGCCGGCTCCCGAGAATCAACAACAACTTCGATCGTTTCTCGGAATGGTTAACTACTATTCTAAATTCATAAGCAATTATTCAATGATAACGCATCCCTTGAATGAGCTATTGCGTGACGGAATCAAATGGAAATGGTCGAAATCGGAAGAGGACGCGTTCGCAAAACTTAAAGACAAATTAGCGAAGGCCCCAGTTTTGGTGCATTATCAGAACAGTTTGCCTCTTAAGCTAGACACTGACGCATCGCATTATGGTGTAGGGGCGGTAATTTCACACGTATTTCCGAACGGCGAGGAAAAACCAATCGCTTTCGCGTCGCGCACGTTGAACAAGAGCGAGAGAAATTATGCGCAAATCGAGAAAGAAGCCCTCAGTATAATCTTCGGAATTAAGAAATTTCATCAATATCTGTATGGACGAAATTTTCGTTGGTAACCGATCACAAGCCTTTAGTGACGTTGCTAGGTCCGAAAACCGGTATTCCAACCCTAGCTGCCGCGAGACTGCAGAGATGGGCAATTTTGTTGTCGGCATACCAATACGAAATAGAGTATCGGTCAACGCTGAAACACGCGAACGCAGACTGTTTAAGCCGATTGCCGTTGCCTGTTGGAGACAACTCAGAGGAATTCGATGAAGTTAAGTTGATAAATTCCTTACAAATTGGATCCTTGCCATTAACCGCAGGGCAAATCCGAAAGGCCACACGGGCAGACCCAGTGTTGTCCAGAGTGGTTGAGTATACAATGACAGGATGGAGCGATGACGAAAATTCGGCTGTCCGCGCGTACTATCAAAGAAGGAATGAACTCACCGTAGAAGAAGGTTGTTTGTTGTGGGGAATCCGTGTTGTAATTCCGAGTTCTTTGCGAGAACGGGTGTTGCAAGAATTGCATGAAGGGCATCCTGGAATTGTGCGGATGAAGTCACTCGCACGACTCCATGTGTGGTGGCCCAAATTAGATCAATCCATCGCTTCCGTAGTTCGTGATTGCGCTAAGTGCCAATTAACACGAAATAAGCCGCAAACCGCACCACTGCATCCGTGGGATTGGCCGGACAAGCCATGGCAGAGAATTCACATCGACTTCGCTGGTCCGTTCATGAATAAAATGTTTCTTGTAGTAGTCGATAGTCACTCCAAATGGCTAGAAGTAGAAATAATGCCTAGCGTGACCAGTGAGTCAACGATCGAGAAACTACGAAATATGTTTGCTCGATACGGGGTACCGATGCAATTAGTGAGCGACAACGGTCCTCAGTTTACCTCGCGAGAATTTGAAAATTTTGTGAAACAAAATGGAATTAAACACACGCTAATCGCACCGTATCATCCGAGATCAAACGGACAGGCGGAACGGTTCGTTCAAACTTTCAAGCAATACTTCAAAACTGAAGAAAGTTCGTCAATAACGCAGAGCTTGGCGAGGTTTCTATTCAGCAATCGAACGACGCCTAGTAGCGTGACAGGCCAAGCACCGGCTGAATTGTTTTTAAAACGCCGACCGAGAACTAGATTGGACCTACTCCGTCCAAACTTAGGTCGCAAGATTTTCGACAGACAAGCGTACGACAAGGCAGAATATGACCGCAAATCGAAAGAACGTGAATTTTCGATCGGAGAAGAGGTATTAGTCCAAAACTTTCGAGATGAACCAAGATGGTTAGACGCCACTGTAGTTGAACGCACGGGTCCAGTGTCGTATAAAACACAAATCGGAGAGCAAGTGTGGAGACGGCACGTAGACCAAATGCGTGGCAAGAGTTACCATTGCACGCGTGGGTTCGTATCCTATCCTCGTCGCCAGTTGTCGTGTTCTAACCGACTAAAAGATTCAGTTCCACTATACGGAACACGCGAGACAACTTGCTGCAATTAACTTCTTTAATTAAAAATCACTATATACAGGTTTTACTCATAATAATATAGGTTAAGTCAATGATCACGTGATTACGTACGATCCAATAAGCATGCGCTCAACAGCAGGTATTATGTCAACACAACAGTGGGTGTGAATCAGCTCGTCCTGTGTGTCTAACACTTTTTCTTGGTAATCAACTGCCTTTTTCAGGTAGTGGAGGGCTCTAAGAAAGATGCAACGTCAAATAATGAATTTCCTAGACGTTTTTCCTCCAAAAGAGGTGTCACATATCTGCTAGTGTTTTTACCAAGCGAGATTCACATCCATATGATATATTCTCTTAGGAAATGTTACATCATTCCTCATCTTAACGTTCAAGAAAGAATTCTGCGATGAAAAAAATTTGCGTCGTGATACAGTCTTTTAGATATCACCTCTGAGTCATTCACTGCAATTTGCTAAATCAAAATACAAAAAGTTTGAGGTTGTACAGGAAAATTGACTCGACAGCAGCAAAATTAGAAGATAAGGACGTGATCTAACAAGCAAAGAACACACGCATCGCAATTGTCGCTACACTGCCTGAAAACTTGTCGACGCTGTGCGAATACAATGAAACATTTTTGGACCAAATGAGCACGCCTCGAGAGTAGTTTTCTTCCCCTCGTTCTTGACTACCATGTGTTCCTCTAATATTTTAACAATGGGAAATTCATGTAAACTTGACATTTTGACGGAGTTGCATTGATTACGATGAAAAGTTTAAAGGAACAAAGGCACGAAGAATAAAAGTTTTTGCGAGGGTCGATATTGCATACACTCGATTTTGTTGTTAACCTTTGCTAAGAGGGTATCCGATCTACAACATGCCTTACAATAAATAGCAAACTATGTTTACTCACGTTTCGTAGTCCTGTTTCGCGCTGTAAGCCACACCCACATCATACAGAGACTTCGCAGTTTCCTGATGTTGCCCCAACAGTTGCCTTCGGATTGAAATTGATCTGCTGCTGTAATTAATGGCGTTGTCGTAGTCACCCAAGGCGTGGTAACTTTTACCAATCCAACTAAGAGTGTTTGCCGTAAAAGGGTGGTCACCGAGGTTTTCTTCATAAACAGGAAGGACATGTGACAGCCTTGTTTGGATGGCCAGCATGTGTTCTCGCTCCACCATTTGAGAAGCTGCGAGTCAAAAAAGAAGCGATCAACCAGAAGAGTGCAATGACACTGGCGACTAAAATGGCCAAATTTTAAATAAAAATAGCCAGGGATTAAGGAAGATACAATAAGGCGAGAATGGAAAAATATATTTTTTTTATTTCTCTCCATAAAAGCCACATGCTAAAACTAAGAATATTGCGTAGTTTAGACGAGAACTTAAAAAATGCAAGCTCTCTTCGATATTTTCAAATAAATTTCTCTTTTATTTTAGCCCACTTCACTAATCAATTTTCAAATTCACCGCCGGCGGCGCAGTCAAGGTCCCGGATATATCTTTGCATTCTGGGCGATGATGTAGAGAGGTTGAGAGGTCGTTGGTCAAAAGAAAAAAAAAGAAACCAGAATGATGCAAGGTCGATCGCCTGTCTATTTTTAAAACTGCGCTTTTTATTTAACTTACAAGACCCGCATTAGCCATACCAATTGAGTACTAGAGTGGTGAAGGAAAATGGCCTTGAGTTCTTTCTACACACCAGCATATGCCACCAACATCACCTCCTAATTGTTGCATCAATTTATCTAAATGGTACTTAAACAATTTCGTTCGTAATGAAGCTTGTGCGAGGTGCTCGTGGATCTTATTGCTAGCTTTCATGGAAAAGATTCAATGGGGATAACTTTCCGCAGATGATTCCCCTTTACGAATAGCTCTTACCATTGAAGCATTAAGAAATTTAATTGCCACTAACCTGCTACATCGTTGAAACAGGCAGCTAACATGACATGATCTTTGATGCTGTTTAGTTTCTCTACTCTGTCCTGTCGCAATTTTAAGGCGATCTCGAGATATCCATAGCCCTCATCAACGCGCCCCTCGCGAACATAACAAAATCCAAACTTGCTCATGCACTGGGCACGAGTGGTGTCCTTCACGTCCTTAATTATTGATTGAATGTCATTTGCTTTAGTCAGCATTTCTTTGGCCTGATACAAGGCTCTTGGACAAATGTGTGGGGTACATGTGCAGCTTAACACTGTCTTCATTCCGATGTTCGTCAAGCAAGCACTATAGAGGTGCAAGTGGGAGCGACATTGATACGCAAGCTTGCAAAAGAGCAACTGAAATTCTTGTTTGCGCATCACCTCGGCAAGAAATCCAGCTGCCTCGTTAAAGGCGTCGATGCATTGCTCCCTGAAAGTTTGGTCAAGCTCAGGGTGATCGTCTCCACACCAAGCCATGGCTTCCCGAATGTTGTCCTTTTCAGATCTGTACTGATCAATTGCCAACTTGCAATCTTTACTCAAGAATGTTTCGCAAAGTGTAACAGCCAAGTCACTGTAATGACGAACGAAAGTTGATTTGGCGTCTATGTGATCGGACTTCAGTGAAAAGAAATCTCGTATGAAAGGATGGAGGGAATACTGACAATTTTTCCTGTCGAAGCGAAGGAGGTTGCTATACCCCGAGGAATTTAGGCAAGTTTGCAAATCAGCCGTGACAGATGACCCAAAGACTGCTTGAAATTGCTCTTGCGTGAATCTGTGTGGAAATGTTGAGAGCATCAAAATAATCTTCTGATTTTCTGGACTTAAGCGATCAAAACAGATTTCAAGAGATTTGGCGATGCGATCCTCGTTGGCTACAAGTTCTTTAGCAAGACAACTAGGTGAAGTTGTGGAAAGTTGGGCCGCCTTCTGGGGATTTTCTCCCTTTAGAATCGAGATCACTGTGCAGATTATCAAGGGAATACCACCACAAACGCTGACCAGCTCCTTAATCAGATCGTCGTCCAGGCCATCCTCACACTTTGAGAACATAGAGGCTGAATCATTGTCATTCAGAGGTTCTAGGTTAATCAGTTCGAAAGGAAGAGACCCATTGAAATCATAGGTTTCTCGTGATGTGAGGACAAGCTGGATGTTTGGACTTTGTCCGAGGTAGTTTAGAAATGTCAAAAAGTCGCCCTGCGTGACTTTACCCCGCATTTGAGTAAAGCAATTTTCAGATTTTAATTCCTGATGGTATTTATCGTTGCTCAATTGATCCTCAAGATGCAGTAAGTTGTCAATGTTTTCAATGATCAACACAACACTTTTTCTCTTTAGAGAAGATATGCAACTTAATGCTTCAGTTATTGTGTTTTCACCAGGAACATACCCAAGGGTCTCGATTATTTTGCTTGCTAAATCTTCTACACAAGTGACACCTCCAGGTTTAACGTACGCGACACACGTTTTCCTTTCGATCATCCTATGGGCGACCTCTATTACCACCGACGTTTTCCCATATCCAGGTGGTGCTACAATTTCAACAGCCATGTTTGAAGACAGGGCAGTTATGATACGTTCGCATGTTTCATTGCGGCCCACCAAATCTGTCCGATCTGGCAAGTTACCATAATGACCAGATTGTTCCTTCACTTCTGCAAGTGAAAAGACAGAAAGACCATTTAAGACCATTTATCCCTTTCCACTATTCATTGGAATAAAGCACAGCAGCCCAATAAAAAGGAAGAGCAACTCTGGTGACAACAAGAGTGTGAGTTTAATAGTTGCGTGGAAGTTGGTAGGAAAAACAACAAAACTTTGGATCTTGCTTTCACTTATATAAGTTCCACAAACAGAAAATGCCACAGATAAACCTTTTGTAGACGGAAGGTTTAGAAGGGCTAAACGCTTTAAGCATTCCTCAGAAATCGAGCAGCTGAACTCTTTGGGTAATCGGATCCTGAGTTGGGGAAAATCGCCGTTTGTAAACGTGGTTGTTGATTTTGCAATTTTCAAAACATGATTTTGGCATGAAATTGCCTTTGGCTTAAATTCAGGCGCAAACAGCCTTTAATAAGCTTTCGCAGTTTGAATGCGACCATGGTGATATACTGATCAAGATTGAAAACACCACTTGAAGTGGGGAGAAGGCATTTAGCGTAAAGCTGTTAGTAATCTACCGTCGTATACAAGCTACAACGACGTAAACATCAACATATAGTTTTGCGAAGATTACTTTTTGATGAGGTTTCTACCCACTTAGCTCCTCGAATAATTGAGCTAAGTAAGGACAAGGAAATGATGACAAACCCATTGAAAATGACTGTTCCTAGTTACATAAGCATAGCACAATTTCGACCAAGGCTTCTTAACTAGCTAATTCTATGAACATCACGGGTGAATTAACGCTTTCCTTCTTACCTTTGTTAGGAAAGGAATCCCGCTCTTCTCTCTCGAAGCTAGTTGAAAACATCTGACCAGTCAGATCTGGCATGGTTAAGCTGTCCTTGAATAAACGACCAAGTCCTTGCAAGGCTGAATCTGAAGGAAGAGAAAAGGTATTCAATGTTATGAGAGGATAGCTTAGTTAAGTCGATCTTACTTCGCATGTGCGAGAGTAGTTTTACGGACCTTGAGTTGTAAAAAAAAAAAAAAAAAATCAGAGCTAGAGTGTCAGAGTTTAAGATGTATACATAGGACCTTTTTGTTTATAATTAATTTTTTATTGTTCCTGTTTTTTTTTGTTTTTTTTTGTAAGCGTCGTTGTGACATCCGCCTGTTTTTTTTTTTTTTTTGTAAGCGTCGTTGTGACATCCGAAAAAAACGTAGCATGTGCCTGTACCCGAATGCTTTTCTTCTAGCCATCTCTTGTACAAGGGGTACGAGGTGATACACATTAGAGATCATGGCTTGTATAACAAAAAGAAGCAGGCTTGGGCATAAGAAACTGAAAGTGCCGCACCGAGGAGTCAAAGAGATTAATTCAGGAAAGGCAAACACTGAAACTGTCCAATAAACCCCAATGTACTTATATCAGCGAGAACCTACCAACTGTGTTGGGAAAATACTTGGATATTATCTGTATTGCGTCATTTCGCTCAATCTCATCTAAAGCTTTTGCAACGTCACTTAATGCTATTTCAGGGAAGTGCGTGGCCACCCATTCTAGAACCTCTTTTGTAGGACTTTTCCTGACTTGTTTGACATCAGCAAACTCCCGACGCACGTCAGCTGGTACTTCCATTTTCCAGGCCAGATGTGTCCAGTTTTTGACTCCAGGATTCTCCTCTCGATTAAGTTCTAGCGCCAATCTTTCTAAGAGTTCCGATCCAGGGGTTATGATATCCTTAAGTAACATGTCGTCTACAGAAAAATAAAGGTATCCACAGATCATTAGTAGTTAACTTTCAAGAAATGGGGCCTCAGCGCGGAGAGAACTTTTGTCCAATCGATTCTTGAAATACTCATGCGGCCAATTGCATATTGAGCTCTTCATAGTTAGGGACCACCTGAAAAACAGGAGAGTCTGACTTTTCTATCGATAACTTAGAAACAAAATCTAGGCTACAAAGGTGCCAGGCGTCGTTAAACTTAAGTTATTTGTGATGCAGTGTTCGACACTTTACCTCTCAGTTTCTCCTCATGAAGAAAATTCACCAGATCCTTTCTCTTAATAGAATCCAGAGCTTCCTTAAGACTTAAAAGTGTCTTTTGTGGGCAAGTTGTAGCCAAATGCTGGAACAATCTGCCGGTCGGATTTTCAGTCGATCGTCTCTCAAACGTCCAGCAGGTTTTTCTAGACACACCCAGTTTTAACGCCAAGGTATACCAGTTTGACAAAACCAGTGACGTCCTGTCTAAAGCAAACGCAATTTCGTCCAAAAGACTAACTGTGGGTGAAGGAGCTTCATCACTTGGCGAAGTGATCACATCAAGAACTCTTTCAGTGTCAGTGCAACCGGCTGATAGTCAAACAAATTAAGAGAAACATACTCAGTATGAATTCCTGAGAACCTTTTTGATAAACTGCCACAGACAGAGGAAAAAATTTAAATAAAAAACAAATAAAAATACGTCACACTCGTGATGAGCAGAATTCCATGCACTGTTTGACAATACTCACAATTCTCCCTTATATAAAATTGAACAGCTGTGAAATGTAGCCAGGAAATTACTTAGTTATTAATCCAACATAACAATCCTTCAAGTTTTCAAAATCTCCCTAAAATCTATTAAATTTAGACAGTTGATCAATGGGTCATTTTTCAGTGAGCCAATACCGTCCCAAAGAAGTAAAAACAACACCAACAAGGTTTACTAACTAACAGCATTAAAATCTGTGTCTGAGGAGATACGGCAACCTCCAAACGTCCCATACTGAAAGTCCTCTTAAAAGATGACAGAGACAGAATAGCAATTGACTTCAGTCAATTTTGTGTTATACCTCTTGTGATCAGTAAACTGATTAGGTCGTTTCTCCCGATCTCGAATAGGATGTCTTTTAGCTCTTTAATCTTCAAATCTGGATTCGAGGCCGTGAGATAATCAAATAATCGGATGGTAGGACTGAAATCACCATACTTTCTTAGTCGTGTAATCACATCCGAGTCGACATCCAGTATTGATGCCAAATGTCTCCAATTACGCATCACTCTCTTATCACGGTCCAAGCACAAACACAGTTCTTCTATAAACTCTGAATTATGACGTAAAATGGCAGATAATTTCAACCCTAAACATGACAGAAAAGTAAAACAAAATGAAGGATTTATTCCACACTGCTAACTGAGTGATATGAACTATCATTGACATTGCAGGGAACAAGCTTCAGGGTATTACTGAGCACGAATCATTTGGACCCATGTGTTCACTAGCCGACGTCTATGAAAGCAGCCCTCGTTAGCATGCACTAAGTGAGAAATGAAGTCATCCGTCAAATGAGTAAGCACCGACAGAATAAACATTTTTCATAAAATTAATGCAAACAAAATGCTAAAGTTGTTAGCAAGTTAGTCTGATGCGTACCGTAAGAAACAAATGCAGTTCGTTGTCAGCCCTTTTATTGCATGTGGTGTTGAAATCTTTTCTTATAAGGGTGAACTTCACCACAATATTAATTGCAAATATACCTCTTTAGTTTGTATGCTTTGTTTTCTTAATGTAGGTAAGTTTTTGAGTAAGTGTGGACTTGAACGAGAGAAAGTTGAACGAAAACGGCAATTATTTTCCAACTCCTGAGGAAAAGTTCTTCAATAAAAGTAAAATTTTTCTAGACTGTACTTCCCCTTTAATGCCTTTTGTGTGGTTTTAGGATAAAACTGATATCAACGATGCCAAAATGTAAACAGGAAATGCAGTAGCTTCTGTATCAAAATTGTTCAAAAAGGCGAATAATGTCAATTAGCATCCTATCAGCCATGACAATGCAAAATTTCTAAAGCTCAATGAGGCATGGACGCGATGTTAACCATTAACATTCACCTAAAGACAAACAATGCTTAGAAACAACTCAGTCTTACTCTTTTAGACTATTAGTAACCCACGCGTTTATCTGACAGCCAGAGCGTGTCATTACACGCACGACCCGGCGTTTCAAATGTCACAATAGCTGGTGTAAACTGTCACACAAATCGAAAACACTTCAAATGGAAAGATTCTTGTCTGTGTTAACTCATACATCTCTTAAACTATTAAACACAAACAATATTCTTCTGATCGCGAGCTCAACTAATGAGTACAAAGCCGTTTTCGAAACTGTGTAGCCAGTTCTTTTAAAAAGCTTCCGCCTAAGTTCCGCAATTACACAAATTCTAGACATGTTAAAAGCTGGAAAGTTGTTGGCCCTCTTGCAATCATTGCTAACGTTGGCGGCGTTACCTGCTTCCATTGAAAGCAGTGATTCTGGACTTATTTCGAAATTACAAACATTTTATTCGCAACTTTGAATAATCGTGACTACGGCCTAGATGTCTAAAACTTACGAATGCATTCAGTCATGATTTAGAGCAAAAGAGGTTAAATCACTTTATTTGAAAGAAACAGACGAGAATCACTTACCAGTCGATAGACCTCTTTTAAGCAAATGAGCTATTGTAAACTATAACTGCCGATTTTTTTCGGGTAACGTCGTTCTACTGTAAATTCAACGTCACGAACATAATTTTGACAATTGCATGTACTTGATCAATGTCGGACCCGTAGTGCATTTACAAAAATCTCTCCTTGGCAAAAGGACTACGGCGAAGAACTCGAGATTGAAAAGCGCTTCAGATGTATGCTGTGCGGCTGGAAACCAGTCAAGTGAGCGAAGGAAGGTGTACTTCTCAGTGGATAAATTAGATTAAGATAAACCCAACGCTGAACCGTAAACAAATGATGCGGCTACTGATGAATATTTGTGTCGCTGTTTTGCTACGAATTATCCTTGCGTGGGGCAGGTCCTTCGCTCGTCGTTACATAGGTAAGATTTGCTTGACTTGAAATTAAGAACAAAGCTTGCACCAACTGTATCTTTATTAAACTCTATGCTCTGAGGCAGGCAAAAAGTTCAACCAAAACTGAATAAGAAGGTACGAACCAACTTTTCCCCTCCCTGAGTAGTCTCGACCCAGGCCCTCTTTTCTAAACACTTAAATATCGTGATTAAAGCCTGTTGCCATGGCTTGGAATGTTTAGATAGCTACGCGCCGACTCGTGCCTAGTGCTTTGTGCGGCAATTCCACATATTTACGAGAACTCTGTTCCACAAGAGAAAGATGATTGAATAATATAGTGACTAATTGACATTTAAGCAATAAATAAAATGGTAACTACTGATCATATTAATAATAATATTAATGATAACAATAGTAATAGCAATGATTATTTATAGGGGCTGGCGCAAAAACCTTACTGTTCCTCTATCTGTCTATTCACTAGGCTTTAATAGTGATTAAACTATGCCTCTTTTAATTTTGCCTATTAATTATAAATTGTTTTCTTATTTCATTGCAATTCCATTTTTCAGGTGACACTTTTGCTTCACACAACAAGGCATTTCGCGTTGCAGGATATTCGGCTATTCTGCCATTTCAACATCCATCATTCCGTCGATAGGGTCAATGTGTTATATTTTGGACCTCGCTTTCTTAGCAAATTTAGTGGCTCTTTTAGGCATTAGTCGCTAATCAAAATAATAAAATATTCTCTCTTCGAGTGAATAAAATCTTTCTTCACGTTTTCCACGATCTGCTTATCAAACTTATTTGGGTATTTCTGCAAGGTGGCATATCCTAAGATTTGATGGAGCCACTGACACAGACAAGTTCAGAGGGAGATCCGAGACAAGATTGAGGAATACAAAAAAAGTGGCACCGAAAAAAAGGGGAAAAGGGGGGAACATACAGTGGAATGAGCCTGGTTGGACGATGAATTGCTAGAGGAAAGAGAAAAACGACTGACTTCTCTTCATTGGCCATCCGCCATCACGTCCTTTTCACAAGGCTTCTAAAGAGGTTACCTGTTGGTCTTTACATAGCTATCGTAACTCAGCATGCAAGAAAATATTCTCTTGACCTCAGATATTTTCAAATCAGAGATACCGAACAATAAGCCGCTTAAACTTGGATAGCTGCATTTCTCGTTGGGTGAAAAGAGAAAATTTTCCCTTTTTAAATAATACTTCCTCGTTATATCAATCAGAAAAAAATACTGCAAATCCACTTCATGAGTGAAATGTTAAGTTTGAAACGTGGAGTAAGTTTTTCTTAAACGAACTGTCCATGGTTGCGTGACGCATGATTAATTCATAAAAACGTTTCCTTGTGACCTCCTAGTTGTTGACAAGAGACAACAACCAAGTTGTGTAGAGTCTTTTCGCCTTAAAAAAAGTCTAAGGAAAAACACTCTAAGCAGTGTTCAAACATATTTTGCAAAACAAAAAGACAAGAGTTGTGCCTCAGGAGATAAGATATTTTCCATTCAAGTATCCTCTCCTCTATTTTTAGCTGAGTACTCACTCAAGCATGAACTGACACAAGCTGACATGGCACTGAGTCACCATCGATGTTCAAGTCCTTAGGCCGGACGAACCCAAAAAACACTATTTTTGGTTGAGATACAAAAACATCAAACTTTAAAGAACAAACGATTGAAAAAGTAAATAAGCTTTCTTATGATGCATGTTATCGGCTAAATTTTTAAAATTTGCACGAGACGTGATTGGGCAAATCTTAATTTGCATACATGTACGACAGGGGCAACTCATAATGTACGTCCTAACTTAGCACTGACCATGCACTTTTCGTCGCTGATTCAAGCGTTAAAACGACACCAATATTAAGTTAAAGATAATGTGAAGTATTCCACGTTACGAACTTCCGAAGCTGGTTTTACGGTATTACTAAAATTGTGTCATATATGGTTAGAAGAAGAATGTAATTGACTTTTCATCGGTTTGTTGCGTCTCGCGACTCCTTCGCTGAAGCAATTTGATCACGCAATTCCAGACCGTATTTTATTGTACCTAAGACGTTACAGCCTCAGTTCCTTGTATTGACTTTTCTCAGTTACGTTTTCCTCGTTTTATAGAAAGTCTATATAGAGTCTACTTCCGCCTATATATTTCAAAATATATTGCGAAATTATTCACTTATTCACACTAAAACTAAAACCCGTAGCCTTTTCTGAGCATTTTTCTTCATATAAACAACGTTACCAGGTTTTGATTAACTTTTTCTAATAAAATTACCACCACAAAATTAACCAAAAATTAGAAGCCCCTGCGCAGTGACTCGATGATAATGTTACTAGGCGTCAAGAGAGTTCCGTTGCGAAGTTGTCGATTCAGTTATATTCCTCCTCAAGTATTCCTAGCTTGATCATAAAAGTCAATAGTTAAAGCAACTCATTAAATCACTCACCAACAGAAAGATCACCAACAGAAAGATCACCAACAGAAGACATCTTGAAGTTTTGGCCACTGAATTTTCTCAGTTATCTTCACTCCAGCGGTTATGAAGGCGAATTACTACACAGACGATGTTTGTCATGTAGATCCACTAGCTGTTGATGAATCAGGGCTAGGACAGTCCTTTTGGCATCTCTCTTGGCTTACTAACGGACAATTAACTTCATAAATACCTCACACTGTTGGGTTCAAATTACAATAAACGTCGACGAGGTAACAGCATCAACTAAAGGAATAAAGGGGTAAGTTTCTAAAGAAACTGTGGTGCTGCGTCGGTGGGAGAGTAAAGCAGGTAATTTAGTGTTAACAACTGGGTTGAAAACGTAAATTAGCCACCGTAAAGAGTAAAAAAGCTGACGTTTCGAGCGTTAGCCCTTCGTCAGAGCGATTAGAGGAATTGTGGGTTGTGTGTGGATTTATATGTAGAAGGTGGAGCTACGCCATTGGTGGGAATATTGTGACGAGAAATGTGTTTTTGTGTTTTCTCGTCACAATATTCCCACCAATGGCGTCGCTCCACCTTCTACATATAAATCCACACACAACCCACAATTCCTCTAATCGCTCTGACGAAGGGCTAACGCTCGAAACGTCAGCTTTTTTACTCTTTACGGTGGCTAATTTACGTTTTCAACCCAGTTGTTAACACTAAATTACCTGCTCAACTAAAGGAAGCCTGATCAAAGGTCATCTACCAATGTTCCAGAATACCGAAGGGTAACCCGGCAAGGCGAAACGTCACCAAATAGAGTACAGCCTGAGATAAGATCAGGTCTCATCGTGATTTAACCATGTAACTCTTGGTCACGCTAGTTGCGATGAAAATTTTGAAATGAACACGAACAGATGAAATTTCCACTAGACAAACTAAACGCGACCGAAATATCTAAACCGCCTCCCCTTCCCCTCCCTTACTCAGCCTCACTCTACCCCGGTCTTGTGTCCAGCATTTTCACTCATGTTTGGCAAGGACATGTGGGAGCTCATAGTAACTCAACGCTGGAAAGATGTCGGGCATAACCGCACGAAATGTTTACAGTACATGCATAGACATGTCTCCTTAGACTCGTCACGCAATGCTCCTCCTCAACGAACGTCGAGGAAGAGCGTTGCGTGACGAGTTTGAGAACGGCTGCGAATGAGACTAAAGCCTGGGGAGAACATCTACGTTTCCCAATGACACAAATTTCACGGACGGAACTCTTCCTAAGACCTTGTCTACTGTTACAGCTTCCCTCCCGCTCATGGGATCCTTCACAATCTTTCTCACGTTCTGGATGTCGCCCGACTTGCGAACTACAGCTCGCAGAATGATCATGTTTATAACAAATGAATAAAGGGGTAAGTTTCTAAAGAAACTATGGTGCTGCATCGGTGGGAGAGTATAGCAGGTAATTTTGTGTTAACAACTGGGTTGAAAACGTAAATTAGCCACCGTAAAGAGTAAAAAAGCTGACGTTTCGAGCCTTAGCCCTTCGTCAGAGGCCTTCGTCAGTCGCCGATTTCCTATTTGCTGGCACAACTATCATAGATTATTTGGAAGACACATCGGGATCAACAGGTTATTTCGTTCCAACACTTGAGGTGACACTACCACGAATTATGGCGCTTGTTTCATAGCTTATTTGGACAGTTCATTTGTCCTTCTTTTTTTACTTAACAATTTGTAGAAGAATTTCCATGAAATCAGAAAGATTGTTTTTAATGTTTTTCACGTAACGGCTTGGGGAGTACCTTTTGTGATCACTGTGGTTGCTTATTTCTTCAATAGTTAAGTTAACTATTGGCAGACCTTGAAACTGGGTACAAGTGCTGGATCCGGAATGAAAAAACTTGCCAGACAATGTGTATCTGGACAACTATTACAGGAGAGGGCTGGGCCATCATGACATGCATCACCATGACTGTGTTCTACCTACTGGTCAAGCAGCACATAAGAAGAGAGCTATTAAAAAAAACTTCAATAAGGTCAAAAAAATTTGATTGAAATGGTGCTCAGAGGAATAGGTTAATTTTGCACTTAAGCTGGGTGGCCCATCCAAGTGGAGCCAATCCTGGTTTCTGTTGCATGAAGCCAGAAGGGTACCAATCCATCTCAGGGTTATCCTAATAAGCTTTTGTCAGGCTTTTACAATAGTTTGCCAATAATCATTTCTTTATGTCCCCAAGAGGAGACAAGCATGGGGAGGGTTCAATATGCATAGTATCTAATTTCTTCTTACATTATAACCCTTATATCAAAATCAAATCAAATTAAAAAAACAAATTCTCTCAGCCATTACCTCAAAAAAATGTTTAGAGAACAGTATGGAGTATATGCATACTGATGTTAGAGTGTAAAGCAGTAAGATAAGTTTGATGCCAAAATAATATAACATAATAACCCAGTCAGCACTCCAATTGGCACTTCTTTGTCAAGTCTTCAGAGCATTACCCAGTAGCTGGGCTAAATTTCATTCCACTGAGGATATGAATGAGATAAGATTCCTATCACTTTATTGGTATACACTTCAGTCAATGCCATTGGTAGTGGTAGTGGTTAAATTTACACTTTTAACCCTTTAACTCTCAAGATCTGATTGTTAATTCTCTCCTCTAGCTGCTACACATTCCCTTGTTAATAAGTTGGGAGAATTTGGTTGTAGATCAAGATAACAACTACCTGATACATTTGAGTATTTACATCACCTTTTTGTTGAATAGTGCATGGATATTGTAGGGAGAAATTACTTGTTAATCACCTCTGGGAGTTAAAGGGTTAACTTAATACTGGTAACTAGTAACTTGGTTCTCTTTCTCAGACTCTGCCTACACTCTTTCACTTAGCACCTGTAGTTCCCTTTTTCTCTTTGCTCACCTCATGATCAGTCTAGCTGGCAGAGCTACATTGTAATGAACAGTTTCTTTTCTCTTTTTTTAGCTGAAGTCAAGATTTTCTCCAGGAAGCACATTTTTAACATGGAAATCTGCTCATGTTGCAAGAATGATGGACTGTAAATTAACATTTATTCCCATGATATTTATCCTGGAGTGTATTTGGGGAACCATATGATTTTTCCTCCTTGTAACACATTTTCACAATCATGGAAAGGAAAATTTTACTTTACAGTGGCTTGAAATTCTTCATGTAAATAACACTTCCCTATACTATCACTGAAACACTGATTGATGGACCGGTAATATTCTTGTATTATTCGATGCATCAGTAAGATTTAATTGCTTAATTATAAACATATAGTATTCTTTATGCTCTGAAGAGTTTGCAGACCCTGATTGTTTGAAGATTGGATGACACTATCCACTGGGTAAATCTCTGTCTGTTGGACAGTGCAGTGCATTTTGCAATCACTTATCTGCTATGTGAGAAACCTGCTTGTTGATTTAAAAACCCAGTGGTTGTCTATAAAAGCCAATTCCACATATCTCAACTGTGTGCTTTTGTATTTACCCAAATTTGTGGCGTGTGGCCACTATAGTTTTTTTTCAGTTTGGTGGGGAAAGGAGAGGGGGGCTGCTTCTTAACCCTTAGTCCCCAATGAGGTACTTGCATCTAATTTCTCTTTACAATATCCCCCCTGAATAACACATTTAGGACACAAGAATAGTTGGAAATGATCACCAACTAAACAAACTCTTGATTGTTGAACAAATTCTTCCTGTCAGTACCTTAGGAAATGTATTGAAAATAGTACATAGAATATGCACAGTGATGTTAGAGTAGAAAGGGTTAATGTATAAACCAAACTCTAACTTTTACTTTGTATGTTTTTCTTCTATGGCATTAGGATTAACAGCCAAGGATTTACAAATTTCATCTTGTTTGTCTGGTGTACCACAAAGATAAGAGAAAAGTTAATAATGGGGTGTGTTCATTGCCTGTCACTTTTTTGCAGATGTCATAAAAGAGATCAATCAGTAATTAGCAGAGAGAGGTTTTATAAAACATTTAATGATGAATAGATACTGTCAGTGCTCATGCTCTGTAGTTGACTGAATTACATTAAATACTTGTCATTTGGTTATATATCTGAGTTCTTTTCCAAGAACTAACAGTTATGGCAAATGTGTAGTTACAGGAATTTTTCACAGTTGTTTGGTTATAACTAAGATTGTTTTTATCTCTTAAGTGGAGTATGCAGTTATTATTTATTCTTGTGTATGTTTTTCCCATATTAAAATAAAAAACTTTAATTTATAGCTTTAAAGCATTGCCATACCTCAGGGAACAGTTATACTTATGAATGATATCAATTAAAGCTGTGAATAAAGTTCAATACCAGTGGGGAAAGTACTGTATGATTAATGTTTGTTCTTTGGATGAGCTTACCCTTTTTTCCCCTTTTTATCCTTTGGCTCCCAATTGATGTCTGCCATACAGTTTTTATAATAGTGAAATATGTCTTTTCTTCTTGTTGGGAATGTGGGACAAAGAATACATTGTTTCCTCACAAGGACTCGGGGTTTTTTCTTTGTCCCATGCTTGGGACTATAGGTACAAAAGAGAAAAATTAAAAAAGAAAAAAACCGAGCTCAAAATTACAATCTTTCTTATTTAAATTTTGTAATTTTAGTATGGAGAATTTGGTATTGGATCAACTAACAATCTCTTTATATATGGTTTTCTTTATTCCCATTACTTGTTTGCTTGGTATTGTAAGGAGAAACTCTGTCTTTGTCACTCATAAAAGTGAAAGGGTTATAAGCCACTGTAGGTGACCTAGCCTGACCTGGTCGCATTTGTCATTTTATTGTGAGGTTTCATCTCACTGATATCAACGGACTTCCCTATGGGTTGTTCAGCTCGGTTCAACTGTTTGTGTTGGCCAGAACAGCGGCCAAGTTTACTCAGACAAAGGGTATGAACAAGAGGTATCTACAAGACCTCGCAGAAACATCTTCAGGTCGTAGTTGAACCGGTGACTGAATGAAAGTTTGGCATCTCCCCCAATGAATTTTCTAGGGAAAACTGCCAACCACACAAGGTCAGCTTGCTGGTTAGGTTTAAGACGACTGAAACAGGTCTCGAGACGATAAAGAGGCTGGTGGACGGTTGGAAGTTTGAATGACTTCAGCGTTGCAACTGGACTTGTTTGGAATGCACTTAAGAGTGTCTTAGCAGAACTTCCTTTACCAACACAGCACCTGTAGTACGCAGAACTACCGACAATCCTCCGCAGTGATGCGGGGCCAACTGTTTTGTTTCTCCCGCCAATTGACCTGAATCTACAGGGCCACGAGCAGCTCCTTAACATCAACTGAGGAAAGGGAGTCCAGTAGTAGTAAGTCCATCACTTGGCGGGATGTAATCATAAGTTTAACCCGAGGAGCACTATACGTGCCACAGATTCCAAGAACATCAAAAATGTATATTCATCAGCCGAAATATTGCCTTGAGCATTATCTAGAATGATACTCTAATTAATTACTTTACTAAGACAGTGCCCGGCTTGCTCGATTGGTCTATCGCCAGCACAAATTTGGAAAGCCCCAAGGATGGAGTGAGCCGTGTCATTTGTTGTCGAGCGAAACGTAGAACACATCTACCTTCCCCTGAGAAACCACTTTTTTTTATTGAAATATAGTTCTTAAAACGCGCTCTAAGCATTTGTATTTTCTGGAAGCCAATTGAAATGCGCGTCAAAAAGCACATGAACCAATCTAAATTATGGATTTTGGACAAAGGAGAGAACATAATTGAACTCCTAGAATAGCCGTGATGATAAGAGGGTTAAAGCTTTGTACGTATTAGCATTCTTGAGGAAAGCCAGAGACATCGTGATATTGTGGTTTGACAATCCTTATCATTATTGAATCCTTGTAATCCTTATCATTACTGAATCAACGCAATTTTTAAGAAAAATCTTTGCTTCTGCTTTTTTTCGATGAACAAAACCAATTTCAATGATAACCAATATGTTAATCAATTTCTTTATTTATTCAAAACTTAACCAACAACTAAATGTAATCATTATCCTGTCACAACTGAACTCCGTATTTCCATAGGTTTGTTCAAAGTTAAATCACAGACGAAGCGATTATGTGTAGAGAACTGAAAAGTGGCTCTTCACAGGAAGACCCTAAATGACTTGTGTGTGTTCTGTACTTAAGTTCTGAAAAAACACTATATCACGGGATACATTTATGCCTTAGGTGATACAACGCTCTTTCCGATCGATCGGTTGTCGTAAAACTGGAACCAAATCAATCAGCATGAAGGCTCACATGGAGACAGTAAGAGTTTTAAGTGATGACAAGCAAACTACTGATGCGATGGAAAACGTGACTAGTTTAAGTTTTAGGTCTGGGATTTGTAGTTGGCGCGAGATTTCAGACCAATCAGAGAGCGAAGGAAATTAGATACAGTGCCTTATTTCAGCGATTACTTTCTACACAGTAATAAAAACTTTTCGTGGAGGTCCCGACCAAATTTCTATGGTATAGTATTATTTCTCTTTCTTCTTCTCTCTCCCTTCCTCTCCCTCCCCCAACCTCTCTCTCTTTCACTCGATCTCTCTCTAAAACACAGCAACATTTCAGTGAATAAAACCTAACTTTTGTAACTTTATAACTTCAACAATAGTCCGAAGAATTGCCATACAAAAGTGTTGCTTCTCGCCCACTTTAAAAAGCGTCCCTGTTTCCAATTTTATTGAGAAGATTGCCTCAGTAAGGTATTATTCGACTGTGTCTTACAGCGAACAAAATCCTATGTCTTTTCTCTTCCCTTGAAGCCTTATCTAAGACCATGGGACGAGGAGATGAAGTCGCAAACGCCAGCTTTTAAAAATGTACTCCGAATACTAAAAACTTTTCCGCCCTTATCAACGTCGCGCTCTTTACTCTACTCACTGAGCGAAAAAGTACATAGGCTCCTCTGGAAGCCACCGTTATGCTAAAGAGGTCAACCGATGCGAAAGTAGAACTTAAGATCTATATTGAAGCTAATGGTTAAGAATAGCACTAAGTTTAACTGATTATTTTCCGCACTGAGTTGTTCTGATCGGTACTTGTATATCAACAGTTTCAAAAGATACTAAAAGTATAATCAGGACTCGGGCTGGGGCTCAAAAACAGACGAGCACACCTGTTGGGCCAGTAGATCCTCTCTTTTGGCTTCTTCGTGTCGCCCAAGCTTTTTTAGGACGTGAGCTATCTCCCTGTGTGAACGTTCTGTATCCTGGTGGTTTCCTAACACTTCGTCTTGGATAGCGAGGGCACTTCTAAGAGCTTCGAGAGCTTCATCCAATTCTTCTTTCATGGCTAAAGCCTGGTGATTGAATAATTAATTATTAAAATTCTGCTGAATTGCTAACTCACAATAGTGTTTAAGGGGCCTTGAAAAAGCTGAAACGGGTATAGTCAGTGGAGTGATAAAGAATCATGACTTTGAAGCCTAGAAATCCAATATTTGCACCCTTGAAGTTTCTGTAGAGGTTCAATCAATGAAAAGAATTCTGAGAATGGGATAAAATTTTGAAGAACACAAATATATATATTATATATATGTTTACCTTTCCAAAGTCATAGAAAGACCTTGCTGTTACTTGATGATTACCCAGAGAGTGCTTTCTTATGTGCAGTGCCTTACGCAGAAACTTTATCGCACTGCCATAGTTTTCAAGAGCTTGGTACGATGTCCACAAGTCGTCCATCAAAGTAGCTGTGAAAGGATGGTCTCCCAGGAACTCTAGATACACCGGAAGTGAGTACTCCTCCCTGATTTTATTGGCCTCTTGATGATCTCCACAAAACGCATATGCAGCTGCAAATAAGAGAGCCGGAGAAGGCTTAGATTAATCAGTTGTCTTATGAGTAAACAACAGCCATCATTAATCATATCAGTCATGGGAAATATTTTACATTTAAACAAAATTTGCTTTTGAGGATGCTTTACTTCAGTTTTGGATGTTCTCTTCGGTAGTAAATAAAAATATTAAACTGACTTTGATAAAAGGAAACCCTACTCGTATGAAAAAGATTTGCCCATGTTCCGGCATTGAAGACCTAAAAAATCGTTTCAGTACTTGTAAACAGTCGTGAGGATATCATGTAGTTGTTCGCGCTCCATTTATGCCGCTCACCGAAAAAAAACCTGTGTGTAGGTACCTCAAAGCAGAATTATTAGAGGGGACTGCTGGGGAAAGCTAGTGAATTTCAGAAGACTGATTCTCGCTTGGTCACGCGACTCTGCACGTGACTGTGCGAGAATAATTCAATATGGCGCCAAGCTTACCATGGGTTAAGGGACATTTTCGAGTTTTTCGTCAATTGAACGGTTCTGCACTCTATGTGTGAAAAGAAAAATCATGCCAGGAGACAACTAATCCATGTTTGGCTGTGATTCGAGCCGGAGAAACAACGGTGCTTTTGAGTGACTTAAGTCCTGGGGAGATTTTTCTGGAAAGAGGAGCGCCTTGTGTATAAGGGCTGAAATTAAAATATTGTTTATGTGGTCCGATTACTCAGTGCACCCTTTCAAAGAGACATAATGCAAGATTTTACCTCCCAGGTCTTTATAAGCTGCTGCAGTAAAAATCCTGTTGTTCTTCTTCTCACCGATCTCAATGGACTTCTTTATTAGTAGAATGGCTTGATCCAAGTCTTTGTGCTGGCCGAAACAGCGGCCAAGTTTACTCAGGCAAAAGGCACGAATGATAGATGAGTCATCGCCAAGTTCCTTTTGGATCTTGTCAGCCTCTTTGAATTTGGACACAGCCGATGGACACGGAAGGTGACATGCACAATGGGAAAGGATGCCGTAGGCCTCTGCTGTCAAACAGTCATCTCGTCTCTTCTTATCTCCATTTGCAATGCAGGCATTTGTAAATTTACTGTATACTCTAAGGAATTTAGCTTTTGTGAACACCTTGGCCAAGAAAGGAGTAACTTCGACTGCCGTATCGATGCACTTTTTCTCCAAATCGGGGAAAGATAGGGAATCTTTCAAGGCCTTCTTGATATTGAATCGATTGTTGAAGAACTTTTGGACGGCATCGCAGCAATTGTGGGACAAGAATGAACAGCGTATAGGTCCTGTAACATTTCCAAATACCGAACGTTGAATAATTTTCTGGCTGAATGGTACTGTGGTTTCATATCTTCTTGGACTGCACGATCAACACAAAATGACTCAATGATATTGTGGACGTGGTACTCTTTTGACATGAAATTAAACTGGAGCATGGACTGATCTACTAGCCCTTGAAGCAACATTCCAAGTCTGTACTGAGAGAGGTGGCTAAACAGAAACTGGGCTTCAGCTGCGCTGAATGTTCTTGGGAAGACTGCCAAAGATACAAGGGCAGTTTGTTGGTCAGGTTGTAAACGACTAAAACAGATTTCGAGGCAGTGAAAAAGCTGATGATCATGGGACAATGTTGGAAGACTTGACTTGAATGATTTCAGAGTTGGCACCAGGCTTGTTTGGAACTCGCTTATTAGAGCTTTAGCATCAATTCCTTTCGCTAAAACAGCAGCTGTGGTGCGTAGAACTAACGGCACTCCACCGCAGTAATGGGCCAATTGTTCCGCATCTTCCTCTGATACTCTTGACTCCAGCGTCAGAAGCAACTCTTTGGCGTGGTCTGGACAAAGAGAGTCCAAGCAGACTGGTAACTTATTGACAGATAAAAGTCTATTACTTGGCGGGATGTGATCATGAACTTAACACGAGAAGCAGTTTGGGCCACAGACTTCACGAAATTGCAAAATGCATCTTTCTTTTCAGGAAGTAACATGTCGTCCACGTCGTCTAAAATGATGATGGTGTGATTTGATAGAGGGAGGGAGTTTACCATGCCATTTAATGACCTCATACTCTTGAGGGTAATATAGAACACATCTATCTTTCCCTGTGAAACCAGCTCACGTCCCACTTGTATGGCCACTGCAGATTTGCCAAAACCTGAAGGTCCTGTAATGGAAACTATTCGACAAGGATCGCTTGGAGACAGTTTCTCCATTACGAGGGAGCGTTGCCCTTTCCGTCTTATCACTTCGTCATACTTCGCCCCTCCTAGTCTCAGTAACACTTCTCGAATATCATTCCAATGGCTATTGAAGCTGGTTTCATCAATGGAGGCCTTCGTGACATGCGCATACAGGGAATTTCTGAAATGCCTCATTCTCAAAATGTCTGCCCCAAGAGAGTGATCCATTGAAGCTGGAGGGCGTCTCCAACTTGTTGCTGGAGGTGACAGGTTACAGATGTTTATCAAGAGCACGCACAAGGTAGAGATGTCAAAATTCTCAGATGAAACCATCTTGCGTATGGCTGGGTTCATGGAGTCCCACTGTGCTTGGCTAAGGATCCCTCTGGATCTCAGAGACTTCAGTTTAGGCATACAACTGTGAAGTATGATGTGGAGATTTGCAGGGTCATGGATGTCGTTGAATTTCTCTCGTAATAGTAATAATAATAGGAGCCGACAAAGTCGTGTATAATTAGTTGCTTCTTTGGTAAATGATATTGGCAGTGGATGAGAAGCCATAATAAAGATAGTTTGTAACGGCTGAGACTTTAACCTGCCAAATATTAAATAAACAATAGTTCATGTAGCAAATGGAATTTCTATTATGCTCTATGACGAGTTTGCGTGAAGTTACGCAAGGGTTACATAACCATGTGTGGATATTTATTCTTATCCGTTGCTGCCTATCGTTTCAATCGCAGTCTTGTTATTTCTTTTTAAAACCACTCTAGTGCTTTTCTTTCTCTCTTCTTTTCTTTTTCCTTTTCTTTTTTTGGTCACAGGACTTTTTGCGAACAAGAAATGGAAATGATCAGGATAGGTACATAGATACCTATTTTTCTCGTAAAAATTTCCAGCCTAAGGTCAACAGCAAACATTGTACGTTGTTGCAGGAGATGGATTGAGCTTTTAAGTTATATAGCTATATATAGTTATAGTTATATACAGTTAAGTTTTTCTGAGTTCTACACGTGTATCGTGTAGAGGTATTCGGCATTCATTGCGTATATCAGATATCTGCCACGTACTTTCTCTAATAACAAAATTGGAGAAAGAACGGATCGCTTACGCTTCAAGAACATGATGACGGTGAATAAACATTCCTGACATTGTGTAGCTTGTCTCTCTTGCACGCCACGCCTAACGAGCCAATAGAGCGCGAAATCTCTCTTAGCAACAAAGCAACTCTAAGCCAATCAGTCCTCATTCGAATGTTCTTCGTTAGTTACGACGTGTTCAAGCGCTGCCTTTGCTTAATGAACGCGAAACAAACTCGCCTTTACTTCCCTTTTCAACGCTGTAGTTTTAAAAAGAATATGGCTACGGATCTTGATCATGTCTAATAATTATGCATGAGAAACTTGGGACCAAAGAAAAAGTGTGGATAATCGAGAAATCCGGGTAATCGAGGTCCGAATAATCGAGGTCCGAATAATCGAGGTTCGACTGTAAAGCATTAACAGTTGTGGTGCAATTTCTGTCTTTTTCTAAATATATTCAGGGAAAGAAATCTTCAAAGACAAGGAGCTGCCTAATATTTACCGCCAAATTGGTGAAAGAACTATTGGAGCTTTCTAGATTTATCCTTGTTAGTTGAACAAATAAATCGAAATAATCCCGTAGTGAAGTAAATATGATGTGAATTGAGCGTTGTGTGAATTAGGAAGTCCGCCTTGCACTGGAGTGTTTTCTCTAACAACTTAAGGGTCTTCTTGGCTGATATACGACACGTAAACAAAAGTTTGTGTTCAAAAGCGCCACGAAAACGCGTACGGAGCAGTTTGTGCTTCCTTTGTGCCGGCCGTAACGGCTTATAAATATCGCACTTCTAAATCACAAACTGGTTGTCTCTTCCGGCTTTGATTTTAATCTAGCTACTGCGTAAGTATATCATAAGTTGAATCCGTAGTGAATTATATGGAAACTAAATTAAACTTACCAGTATGGTTAACAGTTTTGAACGCTTATCGGGTAAACGCGCCGTTGCTTGCGCTATCACGTTCTAGTAATCAGAAACACGGCAACCGTTGACGTATTTTCATGGCGCTGCTGGGGGTAATGACATCATCCAGGGTGGCAAAGTAAAGGCCAACCTTACGGCGACCTAGTTGGAAATTTGTATTTGCACTTTACAAGATATACTTCCGTATGATAACATTTGAACTAGAAATACTTTTGTCGAAACCTTTTTGTTCTTTTGTTTTGGAAGTAAACAGATAAAACACATCATATGTGCAACAGCTATAACATAAAACTATTCTCTGGGTCTTTTAATACAAACGGATCAATTTGTTCATTAATTTAGAAACACTTATGTAACTTGATGAGCGCATATTTTCGAATGACAACAACCATGATCAAAAGAAACGACAGGTAACTTCGAAAAATAATTTTTCATTTCATCACGCAGAATGCCTATTGTTTTCGGGACATTTACTTGCAGTTGATGAAATATCTTACGTCTGTCATATTGCGTTTATTATTTAAATAAGCATGAGCGGAACGAGTCTCATTGGTTAGGACGGTTAAAAGAAACGCGCGCTATTTTCCCGCAGGGAATGAGGTTCTGCTCATCAACTTGAAGGGGGCGGATCATCGAAACAATGAACTTTCCTGCTATTGTGTTCGCTATTGTCTAACTTATTCCCATCTCTTAAAGGAAATTTACCGTTTATGCAAACTCATAACTCCCTAGAAAAGGAAAAAAAAAGTTGTCATTAATCCTTGTAAAAAGAGAGCAACTCGTGTGCCCTCAGTTAGTCGATGCGTTTAAGCAAAACAGCTACACGCTGGTCGGTTCCCGTGCAGGTGCTCTTTGTCTGCGTGTCACAAGCTTTTAGCTCGGCTTTCTCTTGTCTGTATTGCTGCTTCTTTCACACTTCTGTGTTATCGTTTCCAGAGTGGGCCAGTCTATGCCGCATCTTGTTGTACAGATCGGCCGCCTTTCCCTCCACGCTCTCGTAAAGGTTTTTTTCTCTTCCATGAGGTGCGCCAAGACGTCTTTTGGTGATTCCTCGATCTCCTCCAGTTTTACTCCCAGCTTAATCCACGTCTCCTCTCAAGTTTGTCATCTAAATCGCTAGGGTCTTCGAGAGAATTCTTCAGCACTTCAATGATGTTTGCTTTCTGCTGTCGAAACTTATGGATCGCAACCAAAGCTGAATCTTTGCTTATAAACTCTTTGCTCAAGACTCTCAACAGGCCAAGGTATGATGGTTAAATTTACGCTGAGTGGCGCACCACAGGTCACCCATGCCTAAAGACTCTTTCTCTGTCCGGAAGTAGGCTTGGACCAAGGGATGCATCCTAATCTTTCCATTGGCGTCCTCTGAGGAAGAGCATTCCTGACCATCCTGGTCTTTACTGTTTCACAATGTAAACGGAATCTTCAAAAAGACGCTGAATGTCTTGAGCTGAGAACTCCGATAGGAAAACAGAGAAAAGGACAAGATTTCGTTTTACCTCATCGGAAAAATTGTCAAAAAATACTTTCAGTGTGTTATTAACATCGTTAAAAAGTTGTATGGGATTATTCCCGAGCTGTTGGATTAACAGCTCGCGACTAAAACCATTGTTCAGTGCGTCTTAACAGGTAAAAAGAAGGAGAGTATCCCACCACATGATTTAGCAAGTTCTTCGGAGTATTCCTCACTAAAGTCATCAATAAGACTCCGAAGTAGTTCAGCAGACGAGTCGGGATCCAAAGGGTTGAGACGAAACGTACTCAGTTTCCAAGACCAAGCAACGACGCCGAGAATATCTTCAGTGTAAACTTCGAGGACGAGATGAAGAGCCGGAAGAAAGGACGACGCACGAATGAGCCATTTTCTAACATTGCATCATTTGTGTACAGAGTGAAACAGTTAGGGTTTACATAATTCTCAGCCGATTACTTTGCGCCTCATACTGTGCAAGGCTTGTGCATTCTTTTCAACATTTGATGCAAACGTGAAAATAGTCTGTTTGTCGGATTCCTGAGATAGAAAGAAAAACAACCATACGAAAGGTCTGCGGTTTCTTTTCGATTTCATCTACGTCCGCATCTCTTCCAACAAAGTGTGCGGTTAAACAAGGAAGATTTCGAGGTAGACCACCAGGCGACGACAGGATACCTAAAATACGAAAAAAAAAAAAAAAAAAAAAAAGACAATATTTGAACAGATACAAAAACGGTAGCCGATCACATGAGATGTTCCAAAAACAAGTTGAGGATATACCAATGGAACCCTAAATATAAGACACCAAATAGGCCCTTATGAAAGATGTGGCTATCAAAGAGTATATCAAGGAACATGAAACAAAACATAACGGTATGGAGGTTTTTATGTGGTCTTTTAATAGACACGCAGTCTACAGGCATAAATGGGGTGAGTTTGGCCCATTATATCTCTTAAACAAGCCACGTGACCTATCTTTTCGTTGTATTTTTGGAAACAGACATAGATAAGGAACGTTTAAGGAAAGTTTCTGAGGAATCACCTTAACAATAGAAAATTCCCTGCCGACTTTTCTAATCTCGACAGATCATAGCGACGAGGTCCTCACAAAGGACATGAACCATTTAAATGGGTAAATGACCCCACAGTTCTTTGTCAATGACATTCTTAGTGTCCGTCAATATCGGGTTGATTCCATTGAAACATTTTGCAAAACCCTATTTCCATGACATGATTGACATGAGCAACAATACCCTAACGCTCTCATGTGGGCACTCGTACCCCTATGCTGTGATCTCATTGGTACAAAATACATACCCTAATGCGGTTATCTGATTGGTGCAAGCAACATACCCCTATGCACTAACAATAGAGATATTTTTTAAAAAGAAAACTACTTCAAAAAACAAAATAAGGCAAAACTAAAGAGTGAATAGTTTCCTTTAAAAAATAGCATAGGGTGCAAAAGCTGAAATTGATAAATTTCTTTCTTCACTTTCTTTATATAAATGAATAAAAACGGAGCTAAGTGTTTGTGACCTTTCCATCCCCAAGGTTTCAAAGTTTTACCTCGTTCTGCCAGTTATTTTTTCATGACCAGCGATGGACAACACAGCAGGGGATGACAGTTTCTAAAGGACTCATCACAAATTATCATTGTTCAAAACAAACTCCATTTATTAATCCTTTATCTCTCAGAAGTGATTGAAGAGTGTGACTTCTCCCCATAACATCCATTCTTGAATTCCCCGCACCCAAAAAACTGACAACCAGAAATGCGGTGCGGGATAAGCAGACAATTCTTAGCCCCTTTATTGAACTAACCAACTAATCACAAAACAAAAACAACTGTTTACACTGTTTAGACACCAAAAAATTAAACAAACTCTACACGTTCGATGCGGCCAAAGTAAATTGAATAAACAAAACCACTTATAATGACTGTCAATCATCAGGAAAGCACAACTAAAAATCGTTACGAGGAAATGGACTACAGGATTCCACCCAAACAATAAAGAAGAACAAAATTTAACTGTCCGCTTGTAAAAATCCACAATGAAACTTGTTTACTGTTCAGCGAATATATACTTGCTAGTTTACATATCACACTTCTTTCCCATAATCTCACGCCGGCACTTAAAACACACTGCCGACAAATGCACTCGTGCTTGGGAATTCAAGAAAACCATTTATCTTTTGTTTCATTACGCTTCGCTACATTCAGGCAAAGATAAATGAACAATTATCCACTTAATCCAACAAACAGGTAATGAGAATACTCAAACTTCACAGGAAGAACTTGTTATCTTGATCTAATGCCACATTCCCGTAACTAATTTACAAGGAAATCTGTAACAGCTAGATCTGAGATTTAACTGTCAGATCTTGGAAGTAAAAGGTTGACTGCGCAGGGTTTCTGTATAAGCCCATACCAAAATTTTCGTTTTATTAAATGTGTCAATAAGAAGTTTTAATTTGAGTCTTGCAATTACCTTTCATTTTCTCCGACTTTGCAACGTCAGTCTTCTGTTTCCCTCTTTCCAATTGTGGTTCATGACCTTCAGAACTTATGAAGTATGACTGAGAGCACAAAGCATCTTGAGTAAGAAAATAACAGAAAACAAATTTGTGTTTGCCATTCACTTAAAACTGCATTTTCGATTACAGTCGAACCTCGAATACCCGGACTCACAAGGACTGGCCTTAAAAGTCTTGATAATAGAGGGTCTAGATAACCAAGAGTCCTGATAATAAAAAATATGTATATTATTGAGCCAAAAACAAAAAAATTTGAATAAGTTAAAAGAGATACTTACCGATATTACGCAAGAATTAAAGCAGATTCTAAAATCATTGTGCATAAACTGTTAACATTTGCCAAAAGTATTTACCAAAGGTTTTTAAAGCGACAGTACAGCTCAGAGGTAAATGGCCAACGCACATGCAAAACATTTAAACGTTTTTCGCGTTCTGCGCAAAAAAAAAATTAAGCGCGTGTTAAAGCGCGTGTCTTAAGCGTGTTTTTGCTATTGTTATTAAACGCAGTCAGCTTGCTTTGTTCTGTGCTGTTTGGGAAAACAAAGATTTTTGTCTCAAAATACCGCCGCCGAAACATCAAATCAACATCAAGAATTCTTAAGCCAATTGCACAAAAACAGAGGTCATATCTCAAAGATACAACAGATTACATCAACTTCACAGAAAAAACAAAGTTTGCACAAAAAGTGATACTCATTTCAATGGAAATTACAAGCTTATACACAACTATACCCCCACCTCCTCTCCCAATTCCAAAGCGCTCACCAGAGAAAGCACCTTCAATTGACTGATTTTTCAGGAAAGTTCAACTCAATTCATGAAAAAAAATTACTTGCAAGGGCACGAAACCAAAGCATTGGGCCCCAAAATGGCTGTGGCTTTCGCAAATATCTTTATGGCTAAAGTCCAGATGCAAATCCTAGGTAAAGGTGCTTATTTGGAAACGCTACACTGACTACAGTCTCGTCAACCAGTTAATTGAACAAGCAAATAAACACCACCTAACAATCAAATTTACAGCTGAAATATCTTTTCAGAAGCTACTTTCATAGACACCACTATCCATAAGGGTGAAATATTCAACAAGGAGTTAGTTTCGACATAAGAACCCACTTCAAACCAACAGAACCATTCCAGGACACACTCTACACAACGTGTCACCCATAGGGAGAAAAGAAAGACTTCACTAAAGGCAAAGCGTTGCCACTCCCTGACTAATTTCTCAAAAGAAAAATTTGAAGTGAACATTGGGCAGCTCAAAACATACCTAGCTAAAGAGACTACCTGAAAAACATTATTGACGACCCACTCTCAGAAGGATGTAAACGCGCCATACTCCAACAGAGAAAAACAAATCGAATCTTGCCCTTTGTAATACCACAAGACTATCCAACAGTCCCAAACCTAACAGTAATCCTTATGAGCAAGTGCATTTAGTACAGCAACAACCATTGCTAAGGGAAATCTTCAAAGAACAACCAGTAATATCATACAGGAAGGGGCGTTCATCCAAACATACTCGTGAGAGCAAAATTGGAAGGTGAGAAAACCGGACATACTATGGAGTCCTGTAAACACTTGTAACTGATACAGAGAAAACTGGACACTACGAAGTTATTTAGGACTGTCAACCCCAATTTGCACAGGAGCATTAATTAAGCCTGTTTTTAAAGCAAACAAAGACTTTCTAATGTCTATTAGAGTTATGGTGATGTGTAACTTAAGCCAAATTATGATCCAGCCTATAGCCATCTCGCCTTCGAAACAGCATCCAGCATCTCGCCTTTCAATTTTCTGATAACCCACATCCTGCCTCAATTTTAAGCTTCATACTATATCCCACCAAACCTATGTTGGACCCCCTTTCTTATGTGGCCTAAATATACCTAGGATTTAACAATATAACATGTAATACAAGCAAACCTGAGTAGAAACAAATGTAAATGCATTAAGCTCACCGTTAGCAGTTTTCATTACATTTTCGATCAATCTTTTGAATCTCGCACCTTCTGACCATTCATTTGCATCTTCAACTGATTCAACAATGACAGTGTTTCCACCTTCTACTTCTCACAAAGCCTCAGCTATGCCAGATGCACCAGAAAGAAGAATAGGAACCCCAGCAGAAATGGCTTCGAGGGCAACCAGCCCATAGCCCTCTGTACGGGAAGGGAAAGCAACCAAGTCTATAGAACATCATCTTGAGTTCCTCTGGATCACTGCAATAACCACGGATGGTTAGTTGGTTGCGGTTGATGTACGTGTTGTCAAGAAACCACTGCTCAACTTTTTTATGTTCACCAGGAGGTGAGCCAACAAATGTCAGCTCCAAGATCGATTCTTTTGGGTCAAATTTCTCGTCTTTTAAGGCATTTCTAGCATTAGTTTTTCCGGCACGGTCTTCGCCGATCAGCATGACTTTGACAGGGCTGTCAATTATTTCGCCGTCCTCCAAAGCTCCCTGGTACGCTGCTATAGCTTTTTCACCCCGAGCCAAAACGTAATAAGGAGCAATGTCCTCTTCAGGGGAAATCTCTGCAGCGGAGGAGCATTCTTCGTTTAGGTTGAGAGTCCAACCAAGTCCTTGTAAGGCTGAATCTGAAGAAAGAGGAAAGGTATTCAATTTCAGGAGAGGGTACCTTTATCAAATCGATCGTACTGCGCATGTGCGAGAGTAGTTTTACGGACCCTGTGACGGAAAAAAAAAGAGGTAGAGTATCAGAGTCGTAGATGTGCACATAGGACTTTCTTTGTGTAGGATTAAATCGTTATTGTTCCTGTTTTCCATGTGAAACGTCGTTGTAACATCCGAAAAAAAGTAACATGTGCCTTTACCCGATCACCTCTCTTCTAGCCATCTTTTGTACAAGGGGTACGAGGTAATGCACATTAGATATCATGGCCTGTTTAAGAAGCTGAAGGTGTTGTAGCGAGGAGGCAAATATATCATTTCAGGAAAGGCAAACACTAAAACTGTTGAAAAAACCCAATGTATTTATATCAGCGAATACTTACCAAATGTGTCTGAAAAATGCTTAGATATTATCTGTAGAGCGTCGTTTCTCTAAATCTCATCTAGTGCTTTTGCAACGTCCGTTAATGCTTTTTCAGGGGAATGCGCGGCCAACCATTCTAGATCCTCTTTTGTAGGACTTTTCCTGATTTGTTTGACATCAGCAAACGCTCCACGCACGTCAGCTGGTATTTTCATTTTCCAGGCCAGATGTGTCCAATTTTTGACCTCGGGATTCTCCTCTCGATTAAGTTCTAGCGCAAACCTTTCTAAGAGTTTCGATCCGGGGGTTATGATATCGTCTAAAGTAAAGGTAGCCACAGATCATTCTTAGTTAACTCCCCATAAATGGGGCCGTAACGCAGGCCTTATTTCAACTACTAATTCAGTAGTGTTCATAACTGCGAGGATCATTTCTATATATGTTAAAATGAAGACATGTTACAATCATATAAGTAGAACTTCCATGAAGTGTTTTACAAGGCTCACAATTCTCCCTCATATAAATTTGAACAGCTGTGACATTTAGCTAATTAATGACTGAGTCATTAAGCCAACATAACAATCCTTCAAATAGTTTTTTTAAGGCTCTTCAACATCTATTTAATATAGACTTTGACTGATGTGTCATTTTCCAGTGGGCCAAGAGCGTCCCTAAGAAGCAAAAACAACGCCAACGAGGTGCACTAATTAACAGCATCAAAATGCCTGAGGAGAAACGGCAACCTCCAAACGTACCAAGTAAAGTCCTCTTAAATGATGGCTCAGACAGAGTAACACTTGACTTCAGCTAATTTTGTGCTATTCCTTTTGTGATCAGCAAGCTGATTAGGTCGTTTCTCCCGATCTCAAGTAAGATGTCCTTTAGCTCTTTCATCGTCAAATCTGGATTCGAGGCCGCAAGAAAATCGTCTTCTCGGATAGGACGTAAAACCGTAAGCCCCATCTCCTGCAGGGTTGGGGTAGGAGACGTTAATTTCCCACGCACGAGATTACTGTGTGGTGGATGTCCTCCCCTGGGGTGGGATGGGTGGTGGGTGTGGGCGTATTAACCAAGTAGGGGACTTATGTCCTATTGTTATGCACCTGTGCTTGTACTTGTACGAATCCATTAAATAAAATAATATAATCGGATGGTAGGACTGATGTCACTGTACTGTTCTAGTCGTCTAATGGCATCTAAGTCGACGTGCAGTATCAATACCAAATGTCTCCAATTACGTTTCAATCTCATATCACGATCCAAGCACAAACACAGCTCTTCTATAAACTCTGGTTTACGTCGTAGAATGGCAGATAATTTAGACCCTAATGTCTAGTTGCGAGGGAATCGCTTTAATATCTGCTACCAAGTGTTACGTCAACTACCTTGTTATAACAAACGTCCGTCCTTTTTAGTTTAAACACTCAAACGAGGGTACTGCTAAACAATGCCTATCGTTAGACCTAAATAAACATAACAGACAGGTCAAACAAAACGAGGAATCTTTAGAGGCTTGAATTCCAGGAAAAGTACACTGACTGCTTTCTTGGAAACAGCCTAGCAAGTCAAAAATTATTAATGGTTTTTTTGAGTTTTGAATTTAAAACTAATGTCCAAGATACCAAATGTAAACAGTAAATACAGTACTTTGTGTTTCAAAATTGTCCAGAAGGCAATTAATGTCGAAAAGCATCCTTTCAGCCACGACGATGCAAAATTTTCAAAGCTCAATGAGGTATGAACGCAAGGTTTACCATTAACAGTCAACTAAAGAAAAACATTGCTTGGAAACAACCCAGTCTTTATCGTTTAGATTATTAGTAGCCCACGCGTTTATCTGGTAGCCAGAGTTTGTCATAACTTGCACGACCCGGCTTTCAAATGTCACAATAGCTAGTGTAAACTGTCACTCAATCGAAAACACCTCGAATGGAAAGATTCTTGTTCTGTGTTAGCTCATACATCACTTTAACTATTAAACGCAAACAATATTCTTCTGGTCGCGAGCTCAACTAATTAGTAGAAAGCTATTTTTGAAACTGTGTAGTCAGTTCTTTTAAAAAGCTTCCCCCTTAATTCCGCAATTATACAAATTCTAAACATTTTAAAAATTGGAAAGTTAGTGGCCCTTTTGCAATCATTGCTAATGTTGGCAGTGTTTCCTGCTTCCGGTTAAAACAGTGATTCCGAACTTATTTCGAAATTGCGAACATTTTCTTTGTAATTTTGAATAATCGTGACTACGGCCTCGCTGTCGAAGACTTGCAAATGCCTTCAGCCATGACGTGGAGCGAAAGAAGTTAAATTACTTTATTAGTAAGAAACAGACGAAAATTACTTACCAGTCGATAAACCTCTTTTACGCAAATGAGCCATAGTAAACTTTAACCGCCGATTTTTTAGGGTAACGTCTTTCTACCGTCAGTACAACATCACGAACATAAGTTTGAAGACTGCATGTATTTGATCAATGTCGGACCGTAGTGCATTTACATAAATCTCTCCTCGGCGAAAAGACGACTGCAAAGAACTTGTAAATGAAATGCACTACAGATGTATATTGTCAGCTGGACTCCAGTCAACTGAGCGGAGAAAAGTGTACTTCTCAGCGGATGAATGTGATGAAGATACATTCAACACTGAACTGGGCAGTACAAATTGCATGGCTAATGATGCTTGATTGTGTCGCTGTTTGCTACGAATTATCCCGTGGGGTAGATTCGTCGCTCTTCGTTACATAGGTAAGATTTGGACGTTTCTGCATTCTGCTTGACTTGAAATTCATGAACAAAGCTTGCGCCAATTGTATTTTAATTACACTCATTATGTTCTAAGACAGACAAATAGCTTAACCAAAACTGAGTAAGTAGAAACAAATCAACTCTTCCTCTTCCCCAGGAGTCTCGATCCAGGCTTCCAACTATTGTGATTATAGAATAAAGGGGTACGTTTCTAAAGAAACTATGGTGCTGCGTTGGTGGGAGAATATAACAAGGAAATTTAGTAGAGATATATAACAGGTAATTTGTTTATTTCTTCATCAAAAAATATCGCCACGATATCAACAAACTTAAATTCAATCGTAACACCAAATTTCCCAACCTTCCTCGGAAGATTGGTCGGCACTAAAAAGTCTAAAAAAACGCAATGACAGTTACCAAAGCGGCTGACAAAGGCGGCGCAGTCGTTGTTTGAGGGGCCGACCTCTACCAAAAAGAAGCTTTGCGGCAACTTTCTGACACCTCCTTTTGTGCAAAAGTCGACAAAGGTCTCACTTTCATCAACCATAACGTTGTCCAAAATACGATTAACGATCTTATAGCTAAACAAGAATAATTGCCACTGAAAAAAATCTCACCATCATCACCCTTGAACTTCGTGTATTTACTTTTTACCTAAAATCCACAAACTTAACAGCCCAGGTCGACCCATCGTTTCTGCCTGCAATTTTCTCACCGAACTCATCTCCAGCTGTTTAGACAAAATTATGGCACCCATCGTCAAAACTTTACCATCTTACATTGAGGACAGCCAACACGCACTTGAAACTTTTCGTGCCTTTAATTTCCTTGGTCAAAACAAACTTATTTGAACAATGGATATTATATCTCTTTTTACCGTCATTCTCAATGACGAAGGTCTCCTGGCCATCAATTATTTTCTCGATCAACACAATGTTAAGGAACCCAGCTCTGAAGCACTACTCCGTCTACACTCAATTGCTTTTCATTTGGTGGTAACTACTACAAACAAACTAATGGCATAGCCATGGGTACTAAAATGGGACCCTGCTACGCCAATCTTTTCGTAGGTTTTATCGAACATCAATTTTTTAGTCAATACCACGGCCCCAAACCTGAACTCTACGGCTGCTACATTGACGATTGCATCGGCGCTACCTCCTCTACCAGAAAGGAGCTCACTCAATTTATAACCGCAGTCAAGTCCTTTCACCCGACTCTTAAATATACTTGAGAAATTCCCGACACTTCTTTGTCTTTTCTAGACATCAAAATTTCGATTAAAGGCAAGGTTTATGCACTGGTGTTTACTACAAACCTACAGATTCACATAGTTACTTGTTGCATTCGTCTTTGCATCCATCGCACGTCAAGAATTCCATACCTTTATCAGACTTCGTCGTTTATGTAATGACGACTCTGATTTTTCCGAAAAATTAGAAGAAATGTGCCAGTTTTTCGATAAACGTGGCTATCCCGTTTCTGTCGTTCAAGCGGGCCGCCAGTCAGCACTACAAACGGCTGAGAAGGAAAACACTGACCGCATTCCATTCATTCTCACATTTCACCCTCACAACCACGCAGTTAAATCTATCATTCTTAAAAACTTTTAATTACTCCAAAACGATTCAGAGGCCGGTACTATCTTTTCGCGACCTCTACTAATTTCATTCAAACGTGACAAAAACATAGGCAACTTTTTGATCAGAAGTTCATTTCAAACAAATGACCGATCTGCAACTTTCAAATGCGCTCGCTTACGATGTAAAACTTGTCCTTTCATTCATAACGTAGAGAAAATGTCGGGACCAAAGATATCCATTAAGATAACTGATCAATTTACGTGTACCTCCGCCAATGTCATTCATTGCATAACTTGCTCTTATTGCCATAAGTTATACATTGGTGAAACAGGAGACGACTAGGTGACCGATTCCGAGAACACCATCACGACGTAGAAAGAAATGACAAGGCCGCATCCAAACCAGTCACTAGACACTTTAATCTCGCTAATCATTCTAAACAACATATGGTAGTTTGCGGCCTTTCCCTGCATCTAGGCAGTTTGGAAAGCCGCAAAACACTAAAACAAAAATTTATCTTCCAAATCGGCACTCTTAATCCCCACGGTATCAACGAGCGCTTTTCATTTAACTAATTTATTCTTGTTTTCTTATCACCATATTCCCACCAATATCATGGCTCCATTTCCTGCATATAAATCCACACACAACCCACAATTCCTCCAATCGCTCAAACAAAGGCTAACGCTCGAAACGTCAGCCTTTAAACCCTTTACGGTGGTCAATTTACGTTTTAAAGTCAGTTGTTAATACTAAATTACCTATTGAGAAGAGAACTGCTCGAGTAGAGAACTATTTGCTGAACCGTGCTTAGTGCAGCTCGTATGACACTTCACAAGAAATAGGCAATTTAAGACTTGCATGTGGCTTCTGATACAGCTCAACTTTAATAGCATTTAAAATAACTAGAGTTTGTATAATGATGTAGTAGGGAAGTATTGCAAAAGTCAAGGTGTCGTATGTCCGACCTTGGTTTCGTTGCAAATTTTGCGGCTCTTTTGGGCATTAGTTGCTGATTGAAATGGTAAAATACTCTCACTTAGAATATGGAAAATTTTTCTTCAAATTTTGCAGATCAAACCTACTTTGGTATTTCTGCAAGGTGGCATTTCCTAAGATTTGGTTGAGCCACGGAAATAGACAGGTTCAGAGGGAGATCCGAGAAACGACGGAGGAATGCAAAAAAGATGTTATCGAACGAAAAGGCTGAAAAAGGGGAAAGATACAGTGGATTGAGCCTGGTTGGAAAGATGAATTGCTGAAGGAGGGAGGAAAAGGACTGACTCCTCTTGATTAGCCATCCACTATCACGTTGTTTTCACAAGGCTTCTAAAGAGGATCCCTGTGGGTAGTTTCAAAGCTATTGTACTTCAGCAAGCAAGATATTATTCTTTTGACCTCAGATTTTTCAAATTAGAGATACCGAGAAATAGGTCGCTTAAGCTTCGGTAGCTGCATTTCTCGTGAGGTGAAAATGCAAAATTTTCATTTTATAATTATACTTCCTCGTTATATCAATCAGAAAAATATATTCCAAACAAAATTTACTTCATGAGTGAGATATCAAGTTAGCTTTTCTTCACCAAACTGAGCATGATCGTGTGACGCATGATTAATTCATAAAAACGTTTCTTTATGACCGCCTGGTTGTAGATAAGAGAAAACAACCAAGTTCTGTAGAGTCTTTTCGTCTTTGAAGAAAAAAATCCACCGGTTTTTCTCTCTATGAAACATTTATTTACGATGATTTCATGACAACTTGAGGCTTGTATCGTAATCAATCTGTGGTTTGTCATCGCGATAAACAAACTGGCGTAGTCTACCGGATTCCTTGTGAGTGTTTGAAGGTCTACATTGGCGAAGCTAGCAAACCTTTGCAGGAGAGAATCTCCTCTACCTTATTTTAGTTTTAAGATATCATGGGTACAAGTTGGACTTTTGAGCGGAGTCGAGATAAAAAGTTGCATATTTACGGTTATGGCATGGCCACAGAAAAGGCAAGGTAGTTGCATCTGGCAGAATAAACAGGTATAGATGTTCATCAAACCTTTTTTGAAAACCCAGATTGGCTCGATTTGCGTTAACAATATTCACGATTGTCGTTTTCCCTTTACACTTGATAATGACATGAAACAACGCCCACTAAATTTGACGAACATATTTTTAGCTCAGAGTTTTGTATATTTAAATAACATTCTAACGTTGAAATTTGTTATCAACTTATATCTATGATGATGATAATGATGATGATAATATTGATGAGGATAATGGCTACTTTAGGCAAGGGATCCTTTCTCAATGTGCAAACTTTGAATGCAAAAAAAAAACAACAACTTGTTGGACAATTTACTCGTAACTTCGCCTCTGCCAAGCGCTTCTTCGTGGCCACATTTTTATCATTTATTTGACAATTTCTTCTAGCAAAATGCGATAAAAATGTTCCCTCAACGCTTTTTACTATTTTTAGCTGATCGCTCAATTTAACTAACGAAGATAAAAGAAAGATAATCTTTCGTCATCATGGCATTTCTCATAATAATCACTTAATTTTGGTTAGTTTCCCTTGTGTTTTTGGTTTTTCATGTTAAGAACCGGTATGAATTGGGCAATGTCAACTTGCCAATACTATTAAAGATTAACCTCTGCTCGATAACAGGATGTAGAATAGGATGTAACATTAAAGATCTTCCTTTTTGAAAAAAAAACTTGAAATTGGCTGATTACAGCCACTCATCCTAACAAAAATCTAACAGGGGTTCTTCCTAAGTTTCGACTAATTGATACACACGTATGGAGGTCCAAGAAAGGACGGACTTAGCGACTGAGTCACTGCATTGCTTAAGTGGTCATGAGAGCCCATCGATCAATCGATAGATTGTTTTGCTACCTTACAGTGTGGAAGATCCTCTTTTCAAAATCTTATTTCTGTTCATGAGAAATCCATCCAGTCGTTTTCTTCTTCTTTTTCTTCCTTTTCCAACTTTTTCGCGCACTCCGCAGCACGTGTCATTTCTTCCTCTGCCTCGCTGTTTCTTCCGAGACCACGCAGGGCAATTGCCATGTCTTGGTGAGTGTGAATTAGTTGTTGATGTGTGTCTGATACTTCTTCTTGCAAATCAATGGCCTCTTTAAGATATCTTAGGGCACTACAAGAGAGAGCATCATTAAATATTTGTCTGCTTCATGGAAAAGCTATTGATAAAGACGTAAGGGAACAGATTGATATAAGTATTCCGCAGAGCTACAGTCCATCTAAAACGCAAATCCTAATGGAGGAGAATGGCATCCTTCGTCTGAAAAGTGGGTATTATAGATAGCGATATGCTTTGATTGGCATCTCAGTCATTCAATGGTACGCATTGTACAAAGCCATTTCCCTAGGATGGCAGCAGGCCTGAGAATAATGATTATGGGAATGACTAATAGGATATCTGGGCATAAATAGCATAGTTACTACTTATATCACCTTGGGTAGTCTTCTTTCGCGCTCAAAGCCACTCCCAAATCACGAAGAGACCTAGCAGTTTCCTGATGGTGCCCCAGCAGTTGCTTTCGCATTTCAACTGATTTACCGATATATTTAACAGCATTTTCGTAGTCACCTATGGCGTGGTAACTGTTGCCAATCCAGTCGAGTGTTGTTGCCGTGAAAGGATGCTCCCCGAGATTCTGTTCGTAGAGAGGAAGCACATAGCAGAGTCTTGTTTGGATAGCGCACATGTGTTTCCTTTGCACCATTTGAGAAGCTGAAACGAAACACAAGTAAATGAGAAGAAAAATTCAACAGGGGTTCAACATTGTCGGATTGACCTCGCTTTTTATATATATGTGTGTTTTTTTAACCAAGATCTCTGAGATCGACCTACTAGTAAATTTCCTATATGAAGCGCCGATAAGCTTATGCAAGGGTTTTTTTGGGATCCCGACCTAACTTGCGTAGAATAGATATGTGATGAGGCCAACATGACTGATTGTGGTGCATCCTCACTGGGGAGTGTCCTTCCATGACAATAAAATTTGAAGAGAGTAAGAAATGTATCATTTTTTCCAAACCTGCGATATCATTAAAACACGCTCCTAACATGACTTTGTCCTTGGTCTCATCTGATTTTTTTTCTCTCTTTGTTCTTAATGCTATGGCCTCGTTAAGATAGTCATATCCTTCGTCAAAGTGTCCCTCTCGAACACAACAGAATCCAAGCTTACTCAAGCAGTGGGCACGAATAGCTTCATTCACGTTTGTAAGCTCTGAATGGATTTGCTTAGCACGTGCCAAAAATCTCTTCGCTTGATACAACGCTCTAGGGCAAATGTACGGTCTGCATGTGCAGCTTAAAACTATTTTGACTCCGATGTTTGTCAAGCAAGCGCTTAGTAGATGCCTGTCACGTTGACATCGATACGCAAACTTGCAAAAGAGGGAAACAAACTCTTGTTTTCGCATCATCTTTGCGAGAAATACGGCGGCATCGTTGAAAGCAGCAACACAGTGCTCTCTCACGGTTTGTTCAAGCTCAGGATGATCTCCACACCAAACCATGGCCTCTCGAATGTTGTCCTTTTCAGATCTGTAGCGATTAATTGCAGACTTCTTACCCGCACTCAAAAATTTTTTGCAAAGGGAAACAATCAAATTACTGTGGTGACGTAAGAAGACTGATTTCGCTTCTTTGTGTTCGGGCATTGATGAAAAAAAGTCTCTTATAAAAGGATGTAGAGAGTAAAGACAGTTATTTTTGTCAAAGTTTAGGAGGCTGCTTTGTTTCAAGGAAATTGGAAACTTCTGCAGATCACCTCCAATTAAAGACTTGAAGCACGCGTCAAATTGTTCTTCCGTAAATCCTTTCGGAAATGTTGAGAACATTACAAATATCTTCTGATTCTCTTTACTAAAGCGATCAAAACAGATCTGCAGACACCTATCGATGCGATCCTCACTCGCTTGAAAGTCAGGGCTCAGTAATTTAAGAAGAGTTTGAGGTGAACATGAAGTAAGTCTTTGGGTGAACCTCTCTGGATTTTCTCTTCTAAGAATTGAGGGAACAGTACAGATAATAAGAGGAATGCCGCCACAAACTCTGACCAGATCATTGATCGAGCCTTCGTCTAGACTGTCGTCACACTTTTTAAACAAAGTAGCCGAATCACTGTCCTTCAAAGGCTCTAAATCAATCAACTCAGTAGGGAAGGACAACCTGAAATTATAGAATTCTCTAGATGTTAAAACAAGATGAATGGTTGGGCATTTTCCTATGTCTTTTAGAAATGACAAGAATTCATCCTTTGTAAATTTCCCGCGCATTTTGGTGCAGTAATTTTTGGAGTTCAGCTCTCGCAGGCATTCATCCTTGCGAACTTGAGCCTCGAGGTGAAGTAAGTTGTCAATGTTTTCGATAAGAAGCACCGTTGACTTTGTTTTTAAGGCACGTATGCGACGAATTGCCTCAGCGATAGTATCTTCGCTGGGAACGAAACCTAAAGCTTCGATGATATCGCTTGCCAAGTCTTCTACACAAGTGACACCTCTTGGATTAACATAGGCAATGAACTTTCCCCTGTTGATCAACCGATGGGCGACTTCTATTACCACAGAGGTTTTCCCATATCCAGGTGGCGCTACAATTTCAACCGCCTTGTTCGAAGACAAGGCAGTTATGATCCTTTCGCAGGTTTCATTGCGGCCCACTAAATCTATTTGATCGGGTAATGTTCCACTGTGACCTGAATGTTCCCTAACGTCTGCAACTAATTAAACGTAGAACAGTTTTAAAAGACTGGAATACTTAGATAAAATAATCTTTTTTTTATCTAACCTGATCTATACGGCTCCAGATGTACAGCAAATCAATCCTCTTATTCACAGCATTTCTCGCCCAAAGTCAGCTGTGGCCTAGTGCACGGTAAAGCTCAGGTAATTCTTTTTTTCTTTTTTAACAACTATGAGAAAAATCTCTCTACTAGCAATGGCTAACACTGCGATATTCATCCTAAATATTATGCTTTATTTATAAATCTCAATGAGAGATTTCAGTGTTACTTCATTGGATCGTACACCTTACTCAGTAAAATCAATGTTTTCTACTTACCTTCCTTTGGAAGAGAAATCTTCTCCTTCCAATTGTCGCTGGTGGATAAATTATGACCTGTGGGATCAGGCACTCTGAAACTGCCTTGTGGTGAACAACGAAGTCGCTTCAAACTTGATTCTGAAAAAAACGATAAACAGAAACTACGATTGGGGTGAACGTTAATGGTAAGTACGATTAAAAGGATACTTATCACACTCGGCAGCTCTTCACGCTTCAAGAAGCAAAAGATCGTGGTGTAGACTGGCATAAGTAGCAATTGCAAATAGTTTTTGGACCCATTGAATTAATAGTTTATTTGTGTAATTTAAAACAGTGGATCGGAATCGCGCAGTGGTGATAGCACTTGTCTCCCACCGCTGTGGCCTGGATTTGGCCCGGATTCCCGGAATCCCGGATCTGGCGTCATATCTTCGGGTTTAAATTTTTGTTGGTTGTCGTCCTGCTTCGAGGGTTTTTCTCTGGGTCCCTCCACAAAAACTAACATTCCAAATTACAATTCGACCACGAAATAGTCGATAGGAAGACCCATCGAGTGGAATGTCAACTGCTTAATTACTATTATTATGATTATTATTATTAGTAAAACGAACCATTTTCAAAGTGATTACTTACCAACTGTGTCTGGAAATTGCATTGATATAATCTGAATAGCATCGTTACGCTGGATCCTGTCCAACGCATCTGCGACGTCACTTAATGTTTTCTCTGGTAAGTTAACGGCCACCCATTGAAAAACTTCCTTGGTGGGACTTTTCCGCTTTTTTTCTGTCGCACCCAATTCCTGACGCACATCATCGGGCACGTTCAGTTTGCTGGCGAGATGGATCCAATTTTTGACACCTGGTACTTCTTCGCGGTTAAGGTTTTCTGCCATTGTTTCTACCAGTTCCGGTTTTTGTGCCATTACGTCCTTCAGAAATACATCATCTACAAAGGAACAAATATCGGCAAATCGAAAACCTTACACTGTTATTTCAGTTATCTTTCAATTCATCGATTCGCAAATGCCAAGAACTTTTAAGATCTTGGCATTTACGTTTCAAAATAAAATCTTGATTAAAATCAAGAGGCAAGTTGTGTCTGATAATGTTTCTAGTTGTGGATAGGAAAACTATGGAAATATTGCTTGATCTCTCATCGGAAAGACTGACATCTGCATTTATGTAGCAATTCATATTTCAGAGAGATACCCAAAGAAAAGTCCATGTTTAAAGAGGGTTAAGCCTAAGGCTACGCTAGACAGTCTTCACCGTTACCATGGTTTTGCTGATTTTTTCCTATAGCCCAAAAGATCATAACTTACTCTGTCTGGGGTAAATTAATGTTTACGGTAATTACCTCCTTGATTCTGTTCTTGTAGAATTTTTAGTACATCCTTCCTTTTCATGGAATCCAGGGCATCCTTCAGACTTTTTAGTTTAATTTCTGGACAAGTAGTAACTAAATACCGCAACAGATTGTGGGTTGGATCATCTGTTGAACGTCGTTCAAACTCCCAACAAGTTTTTCTTGGCACTCCCAGTTTTATTGCCAAGTTGGACCAGCTTGACAATACCAGAGAGGTGACGTCTAGGGCCAATGCAATTTCATCCAAAAGGCCAGCTGTTGGCGAAGGAGCTTGAATATTTCGTGACGTGATTATGTCTTTTACTTTTTCAGAGTCAATGCACCCAGCTAAGAAAGAGGAATATACGTCACATGTTTCGGCACTATTTCGTTTTTTAGCATTACGCCTATTTCACATTATTTGTCATCACTTTGATCGTGACGGCAGAACTGTAATGCCGGTGATCAAACCCGGTCCCATCCGAGGAAAATTCAAGAACCTTTTCAAACTAAATGGTTGAAACTTGGGAGAAAACCTCAATCTCACAGTTTAATAATCCCTCAAAGAGATGTTACTCGAATAAGTTACAGGCGTTTCGATAATTTTGGAAGCAATCAAGCTGCAAACTAGAAAATAAAATATTGGAGATACTTTCGCGTGAGGGAGACAAAAGTATTATTTTCTTACCAACTGTTTTCAGCTAGCGAGTCACTTAAAAGCTTTTGTGGCCATATAGTTTAGTGCTATCATCTGATAATGAAAGGAGTTTATTCAAATGCTGCAATTAGTGAATGTGATAAACAATTTTTAATCGGAATAGATCCTTCTACTCATGCACGCGTTGAAGATGCTCTATTTAACATACAGTCTACATACCTTTCGTGGACAGCAAACTAAACAAGTCGTTCCTCCTGATTTCCAGTAGCGCGTCTTTTAGTTGTTTAATCGTTAAATCCGGTTGTGTGACCTCGAGGAATTCAAACAATCGAATGGTAGGACTGTAGTCACTGTACTGCCCAAGTCTTTTAATGACATTCATGTCGACATCAAGATCCGTTGCCAACTGTCTCCAGTTGGGTGTAAATCTCATTTCTCTGTCCAAGCATAGGGCCAATTGCTCTATGAGCTTTGGTCTCTTTTCGAGGATGACAGATAATTTACACTCTATGCATGGAGAACAAAAAGATTATGAAATTTTTTAAATTACACTTTCTAACTATTAAACTAAGAGCTCGAGATTTTTATCGTGCGATAGTAGATGAGGGCGAATCTTGACTATCAACTTTTTAGTTTTAATCTGCTAGTCGTTCAAACCTTATCAATAAGACAAGCTCGTGCTTTTAGTTTGTTAACAAGCGCTTGCTTTTAGGCCTCTCACCCTACTAGCTACACACAATGGGTATAGTGACTAAAGTAGCCAATTAGATTGCAGCTCTGATAGAACACAAGCAGATTTATTCGAGGCAGTGTTCAAACATATTTTGCAAAAAAGGCAAAGGCAGCGCCTCGGTTTTATAGGAGATAGGATATTTTCCATTCAAGTATCCTCTCTCCTTTGTTTACCTGAGGACTCACTCAAGCATTAACTGACGCAAGCTCAGTGACATGGCGCTGAGTCACCTCCTTAGGCCGGACGAACCCACTAAATACTATTGATTGAGATACAAAAGCAGCAAACTTTAAAGAACAAACCAAATATGCACGAGCAAGATTTCAAAACAATTGAAAAAGTAAATAAGCTTTTATGATGTTATAGGCTTAGCCCATTAAATTGCACCAAGCTAACGGGAAACTTAATTTGCATACCGTATGTATGAATACGACAAGGGTAATTCACGATGTAAATCTCAACTTGGTGCTGACTTTGCCGACAATTGCTGATTCAAACGTTACAATAACACCAATATTCAGTTAAAGATAGCGCGAAGTATTCCACGTTTCGAGCTGGTTTTACGGTATCACTAAACTATCTCAGAAGATGATGCTTAGGAGAAGATTGTAATTGACTTTTCATCGGTTTGTTGCGTCTCGCGATTCCTTCGCTGAAGCAATTTGATTTCGCAATTCCAGACCGTGTTTTTATTGTACCTAAGACGTTACAGCCTCAGTCCCTTGTGTCGACTTTTCTCAGTTACGTTTTCCATGATTTGCCGGAATATAAGTAAGCTTCCGCCTTATATTTCAAATATGTTGCGAAATTATTCACCACAAAACTTAAACCCGTTACCTTTTCTGAGTATTTTTCATCATATAAACAACGTTACCAGGTTTTGATTACCTATTCTAATAAAACTACCACCACGCTATTTACCAAAAATTAGAAGCCCTTGCATAGTGACTCGATGATGATATTTTTAGGCGTCAAGCAGAGTTCCGCTTCGATGTTGTCGATTCAGTTATACTCTTCCTGACGTATTTCTTGCAAGATCATAAGAGTCAGAAGTTAAATCAACTAACTGAATCACTCACCAGTTGAAAGATCGCCAACAGAAGACATCTTGAAGTTTTGTCCGTTGAATTTTCTTAGTTATCTTCGCTCCAGCATTTATGCAAACGAATTGCTAGACAGTGGATCAGTTTGTCAAGTAATTCCACTAGCTGTTGAAGAATCAGGGCTGGGACAGTCCTTTTGGCATCTCTCTTGGCTTACTAACGGACAATCAGCTTCGCAAATGCCTCACACTGTTCATTTCAAATTAAATCAAAACGTCGACAGGGTAACGTAGAGCTGAGTCAAGGTAACAGCATCAACTACGAGAAGCCCGACTAAAGGTCATTCACTAATGTTCCAGAATACCGAGGGGTAACCCAGTTAGGCGAAACGCGTCTAAGTCACCAAATAGAGTACAGCCTGAGATAAGATAAGGTATCAACGTGGTTTGCAACTCCTAGTCTCCGCAGCTGCGATGACAATTTTTAAATGAACATGTTTAGATGAAATTTTCATTAGACAAACGAAACACGACCGAAACAAGTAAACTGCCTTCCCCACCCCTCCCTTCCCTCACTCTGTCCAGATCTCCTCTTCGAAAGTTAAGAAACTGACTTGGTGCAGCGATTACAAGCCAAAGCTGGAGTACTCTTTTTTTTTCCAGTAAAGTAAAGCTGGAAAGACGTAAGCGAAGCGGAAGTTACGCGAACAGAAGTCATGAGGCCCTAAATTTCTTGGCTACTCCGACTCACGCGTTTTTCATTTGAATGAAAGCAATCGGAAAACGCTGAAGTGATCACTGAGTGATGCAAGGAGGCGATAAAAAGCGACTGGTGAACTGATAACTGCTCCCGTTCAGTAATAATGTCAAATGGACGCGCGTTTTGATGCTCCGTTCGGAGCCCAAAGTACTCTGTAAGGGTGAACGATTTGAAACGGATCGATATTTACGCTTTAATATGCGAATGCACAAGGTATCAGTGCATCTTTAAGTTTATTTTTGACGGGAATTTCCCGTGGGTCATCGTGAGGTTAAAAGGAAGATATCAAATCTGTGGATCATGCGAAACAAAGGTTGTGGTTTCTGTAAAGAGCAATTATCAGACAGTTAAAATTTTAGTTTCGGGTAGTGCAAAACTTGTTCTGCTACAAGAATCACGGTTTGATGGAGTCTCAAGCTAGTTTAACAACTGCGTTTCCCAATGACACAAATTTCACGGATGGAACTCTTCCTATGACCTTGTCTGCTGTTACAGCTTCCCTCTCACTCATGGGATCCTTCACAATCTTTCTCACGTTCTGGATGTCGCCCGACTTGCGAACTACAGCTCGCAGAATGATCATGTTTATAACAGTCGCCGATTTCCTATTTGTTTGCACAACCATCGTAGATTATTTAGAAGACAGATTGGGATCAACAAGTTATTTCGTTCCAACACTTGAGGTAACAATACCACGAGTTATGGCGCTTGTTTCACAATTTGTAGAAGAATTTACATGAAATCAGAAAGATTGTATATCCTGTTTTTTCACATAATGGCTTGGGGAGTACCTTTTGTGATCACTGTAGCTGCTTATCTCTTCAACGGAGTTCAATTTTTGGCAGACCTTGAAACTGGGTACAAGTGCTGGATCTGGAATGGAAAAACTTGGCGGACAATGTGCATCTGGGCAGCTATTACAGGAGAGGGCTGGGCCATCATGACATACATAACCGTGACTGTGTTCTATGTACTGGTCAAGCAGCAACTAAGAAGAGAGGTATGTAAAAAACTTCAATATGGTTAAAAAAATTCAATTAAAAGAGTACTCAGAGGAATGTAAAAGAGTGCTCAGAGAAATATAAAAGAGTGTCCAGAGCATTCAATAGGTTAATTCTGCACTCGAGCTGGGTGGGCCATTCAACTGGAGCCCATCCTGATTTCTGTTGCATTAGTGACAAGGGTTCCAATCCATCTCAAGGTTATCCTCATAAGCTTTGGTCAGGCTTTTATGATAGTTTGCCAATAATCATTTCTTTATATCCCCAAGAGGAGACAAGCATGGGGAGAGTTCAATGTGCATAGTATCTAATTTCTTCTTACATTATAACCCTTATATCAAAATCAAATCAAATAAAAAATACCCAATTCTTCCAGCCATTACCTTTAAAAAATTTATAGAGAACAGTATGGAGTATATGCATACTGATGTTACTGTGTAAAGCAGTAACATAAGTTTGATGCCAAAATAATATAACATAATAACCCAGTCAGCACTCCAATTGGCACTTCTTTGTCAAGTCTTCAGAGCATTACCCAGTAGCTGGGCTAAATTTCATTCCACTGAGGATATGAATGAGATGAGATTCCTATCACTTTATTGGTATACACTTCGGTCAATGTAGTGGAGAAATTTACACTTTTAACCCCTTAACTCCCAAGATCTGATTGTTAATTCTCCCTTCCAGCTGCTACACATTCCCTTTCATATAAGTCGCCAGAATTTGGCATGAGATCAAGATAACAACTTCTAGCTGATACATTTGAGTATTAACATCACCTGTTTGCTGGATAGTGCATGGATATTGTAGGGAGAAATTATTTGTTAATCACTTTTGGGAGTTAAAGGGTTAACTCAATACTCAGTCTGGTAACTAGTAACTTGGTTCTCTTTCTCAGACTCTGCCTACACTCCTTCACTTAGCACCTGTAGTTCCCTTTTTCTCTGTGCTCACCTCATGATCAGTCTAGCTGGCAGAGCTACATTGTAATGAACAATTTCTTTTCTCTTTGTTTTAGCTTAAGTCAAGATTTTATCCAGGAGGCACATTTTTTATGTGGAAATCTGCTCATGTTGCAAGAATGATAGACTGCAAATTAACATTTATTCCCATCATATTTATCCTGCCGTGTATTTGGGGAACCATATGATTTTTTCCTCCTTGTAACACATTTTCATGATCATAGTAAGGAAATTTTACTCTCCAGTGGCTTGAAATTCTTCATGTAAGTAACACTGCCCCATACTATTACTGAAATACTGATTGATGGACCTCAGCCGCCCTTGTGAACTGAATTCCCAGTTTTCTGGGAATTCCTAGGAATTCTAAAAAATTCCCAATTATGCAAATGATCCTCGCAAACTGAATTCCCAGTTTTCTGGGAATTCCTAGGAATTCTCAAAAATTCCCAACTATGCAAATTAACTCTGATTTAAAAAGCTTGGAATTACTGGGAATTTCTGGGAAAGGAAGACTCCAGTTTTGTGAGGACTTGGAATCCCTTGAAATTCCTAGGAATTCTCAGCTTTACAAACTACCTATAATTTAAGAAGAGTGGAACTCTTGGGAATTTCTGGGAATTGAATTTGAGGCAATTTTAATACCCTGAGGTCCACATAAATTCTAAGAAATTCTCAATACCTTGAATGTGAAGGTTTTAAGAAAAGGAGTAATTTCAGAGGCTTAAAACTTTGGCTCAATAAAGGCATGCTATACAAAACTTACCAAGAGATATACATACATGTATATGTTTATAACCTAAAGATCATGAAATTTATTATTCAAACTAAGTTTTAGTAAATCTTTACATTCATTAATATGGATTTTCTCATTAACCAGCTGTCAGTTATGTTAGATGGAAATTGCCAATTAATCCAATGTACTTATATCACAGATTTGCTTTCTAACCTCAAAGGACTCTTGGATTCCATGATCAAAAAATATTTTTATTGTGATGCAAATTAATGTCTCATGCTCACTGATGTGCCAAAATCATCAAACATTCATTGGCTGTTCCTTGGTACACAACTTCCACAATAATTACAATGTTATCTACACTTAAAGAACTTTGTTAGTTATAAACATAAGTTACTTCCCTAACCTACATTACTGGTTGCTTTTGTTAGAAAACCTTGGAACAGTCAAGCTCAGTTGCCTCAAACACTGTCAGAGACTTTTTGTTGACAATATTTTTAGTAGAAATTTCATGCCTAAGACAAACAAATTCAACACCTAATTAATCTTTCTTTTTTCATGATTGTTGTTGCTGTTTTTTTTTTCAGTTTTTTGCTATGTTTTCATGACTAATTGCTGTAATTTGTTTTGCTGTTTTTATTCTTACAAAACATTTTTGTAAGAGTTCCAATACTTGTGGATTATCCACACACTTTGCAAACATTTGGCATGCAGACAAGACAGAGGTAGTCAATGTTCCCTTTGAGAAAAAACACCTTTTAAATGACATCTTCAATTTACTTTATTTGAAACTCTGATCTGAAAATATTTGTCAACAAGACTTGTTAGTAGTGAGAAGTACCGACCAAGTTTCCTTTCATAACTTAATTTCTTAAATGTCCTAATCACTGGATCTCCCAAAAAAATATCACATCTTTTTATTTTTGGTGCAAAATACAAGTCCTTCTTTATATAAAAATGAAAATTGCAAGTTACACTTCAATAATAACAGCTCTAAAGTTTACTTGTTGTTCTTCTCTGTCTGTCAGCTATCAACAAAATTGTTTTATACTTCGGACAGTGCATAACTATTTGTGGACCAGAGTTCCAACGCACCTCTGTAATCGCATATAGTTACTTCTGTCTCTTGTACAAATGTTTCTCCTTTGTAAGACGCACTCTACTCTGTTGTCACTACTGCTTTAAGTTCAATGGAAACAACTGACTGAGGAATCGAGATGGCGGTGTTGGAACATGTTGCTGGACGCTTGCTACGGTCAAGCTTTGTAGATTTAGGTACTGGTACACTGGGATCATCTATGTATCTCTTATACTTCCTAATGTGGTATCCTTCTTTTATAAATATGAGGGTAAAAGACGATTTGTAGTCGCATTCAGAACTGTGATTGGCTTGTGTTATTTCTCACCTTTGCCATGAACATAACTCGAGTGAGTTTCGAGTCTTTGTTTCCTCGACAATTTTCGGCTACAAATCGTGCATTTGTAATACGATCGATTCTTGTCGATTATTTCTACATAGAGTGAGCTCACACTATTATTTATATCACCAAGGTATCCATCGTCTAGAAGCAGAGAACCGGTCGGAGAAGTCAAAATGAAGTTGTGCGCTTCTCTTAACACTACAATCGGCAAACCAGCGGATTCACTTTGCTAGCCAATTACAAGTCCTAAAAGATCCACGTGATCATGCCCGTGATCGGAAACAAAGAAAAATCCATTTGGCGCTCATTTTTGAATGTACTTTTCATCGGTTGATCGTTTTTCTCAACTGTTTTGCTTAATATAACATTTCTAAAGATAGCTTTTATTGTGGTTCAATGGGAAAACGAGAACAGCGTGAGTGTTGTAAAAGAAAAGAAAGTCGTTGGCGCCGTGGAGTTAAAAGAAAGGACAACAGTTGACATACTGACTGGTACAAACAAGGGTCGAGTGGCCATCTGTAAAGCTACGATTTTGAAAGTTTGTGGTGAGTAAAAATCACGATATTCGTTACGTGATCAAAATCTTATAAAAGAATGGATGTAGCGGGTTGAATTAAGCTAACGCTCGGCGCAACTGAAACTAGAATAATTCTGAGAATCGAATCGGTCACTTGCATGCCGCAGTTTCTTAAGCTTATGCTTTACAATGAAATAAACCTATCAGCAAGGTTTCAAGATTCCTCTAGTCACGTTTGGGAACATTCAAGATTCATAATAGGAACTGTTATTAAACAAACCTTATTACATAAAGAAGCCCTCCTTGATAAAAACAAAATAATGTATTGAGCCCTTTTTTAGTAAAATATATGAGAGAGATGTACTAACTCCAATGTAAAAGTCACTCAGTATAACAGAGATTTCTCAATTTGAGAATCCAATGAATGCCCTTTTCCTCATAGCCATCTTAAAGGCCTGGTCTGAACTTTAAATATATATATTTAAATATATATTTTTTTTTCAAATTCAGATGTCATGGAACCCAGATACAAAATGGTCAAGCTTCTTGTAGACAACCTCATTCAAGGCCTACTCATTGTGAGCCCAGGAAAAAAATACAAACAGCAGCTAAGTTTGCAGTTTAGGATAACTTCATTCTAATTTATTGTTACAGTTACAACAAGATTTTAATCAAAAAATCAATTTTATTTGTCTGTAATTAACCCCTTCACTCCCAAGAGTGCTTGGTTTTCAAATATAATTTAAGATATTGTATTTTATGGAAAAGAATCAACAGATTTTATTCACAATTTGTGTCAAACCAAATTTAATGATTGATTAGGACTATTTTATATGAATAGTTGTAATTGAGGATTAATCCATATGAAGTTTTCAAGAAGAGAAAAATCAAATTCCATCCTAATATTACCACATGTTGATGTTATTAATGAATCAAAAATATTTTACATGTAAGCCTTAATTAAGCTTCTAAATAAATTTCATTGAATACTTGAATTTTAGCTGGGTTTTTTTAATTTAAAGTATTTATTTTATATCATTAGGCTCAAATTTTTGCTTAAAATTCCCAGTAATTCTTAAACATCCTTAAAAATTCCCAAAAATTCCCAGAAATTCCTAGGAAATTTTTAGATTTACAGCTTTTCAGGGAAAGTCATCGGTTCTCTGGGTTGGAATTCCTAGGAATTCCAAGTCCTGTTGGCTATAAACTTGGAATTTCAGGGAATTTCTAGGAATTTCTAGGTTTTTAGAACCAGAGTTGTTATGGTTGGGAATTCCTAGGAATTCCTAGGAATTCCCAGTCCGAATTTACCGTGAAAATTCACACCTTTATTCCCAGGAATTCCTAGGAAAAAATTCCTAGGAATTCCAAAAGCCATTTCGCAAGGGTGTAATATTCTTGTGTTATTCAATGCATCAGTAAGATTTAATCGCTAAATTATAAACACATGGTCTTCTTCATGCTCTGGAGAGTTTGCAGGCCCTGATTGTTTGAAGCTTGGATAACACTATCCACTGGGTAAATCTCTGTCTGGTGGACAGTGCAGTGCATTTTGCAATCACTTATCTGCTATATGAGAAACCTGCTTGTTGATTTTAAACCCCTGTGGTTGTCTATAAAAGCCAATTCCACATATCTCAACTATGTGCTTTTGTATTTACCCAAATTTATGGCTTGTGGCCACAATAGTTTTTTTTTGGTTTGGTGGGGGAGGGAGAAGGGGGCTGCATTAACTTAACTCTTAACCCTTGTCCCTAATGAGGTACTTGCATCTAATTTCTCCTTACAATGTCCCCCCTGAATCACACATTTAGGACACAAGAATAAAGGAAATGATCACCAACTAAACAAACTCTTGATTGTTGAACAAATTCTCTTTGTCAGTGCCTTAGGAAATGTATTGAAAATAGTACAGAGAATATGCACATTGATGTTAGAGTAGAAAGGGTTCATGTATAAACCAAGTTCTATGTTTTTCTTCCAGGGCATTGGGATTAACAGCCAAGGATTTACAAATTTCATCCTGTTTGTCTGGTGTACCACAAAGATAAGAGAAAAGTTAATAATGGGGTGTGTTCATTTTTTTGCAGATGTCATGAACCAGTAATAAGCAGACCCTTGCGAAATGGCTTTTGGAAAACCTAGGAATTCCTAGGAATAAAGGTGTGAATTTTCACGGTAAATTCGGACTGGGAATTCCTAGGAATTCCTAGGAATTCCCAACCATAACAACTCTGGTTCTAAAAACCTAGAAATTCCTAGAAATTCCCAGAAATTCCCAGAAATTCCCAGAAATTCCAAGTTTATAGCCAACAGGACTTGGAATTCCTAGGAATTCCTAGGAATTCCCAGGAATTCCAACTCAGAGAACCAATGACTTTCCCTGAAAAGCTGTAAATCTAAAAAATTCCTAGGAATTTCTGGGAATTTCTGGGAATTTTTGGGAATTTTTAGGAATGTTTCAGAATTACTGGGAATTTTAAGCAAAAATTTGAGGCTAATGATATAAAATAAATACTTTAAATTAAAAAAACCCAGCTAAAATTCAAGTATTCAATGAAATTTATTTAGAAGCTTAATTTAAGGCTTACATGTAAAATATTTTTGATTAATTATTAACATCAATGTGTGGTAATATTAGGATGGAATTTGATTTATTTTTCTTTTCTTGAAAACTTCATACGGATTAATCCTCAATTACAGCTATTCATATAAAATAGTTCTAATCAATCATTAAATTTGGTTTGACACAAATTGTGAATAAAATCTGTTGATTCTTTTCCATAAAATACAATATCTTAAGTTATATTTGAAAACCAAGCACTCTTGGGAGTGAAGGGGCTAATTACAGTCAAATAAAATTGATTTTTTGATTGAAATCTTGTTGTAACCGTAACAATAAATTAGAATGAAGTTATCCTAAGCTGCAAACTTAGCTGCTGTTTCTACTGTTTGTATTTTTTTTCCTGGGCTCACAATGAGTTGGCCTTGAATGAGGTTGTCAACAAGAACCTTGACCATTTTGTATCTGGATTCCTTGACATCTGAATTTGAAAAAAAATAATATATTAAAATATGTATATTTAAAGCTCAGACCAGGCTTTTAAGATGGCTATGAGGAAAAGGGCATTCATTGGATTCTCAAATTGAGAAATCTCTGTTATATTGAGTGACTTTCATATTGGAGTTAGTACATCTCTCTCATGGATTTTACTAAAAAAGGGCTGAATACATTACTTTGTTTTTACCAAGGAGGGCTTCTTTATGTACTAAGGTTTGTTTAATAACAGTTCCTATTTTGAATCTTGAATGTTCCCAAACGTGACCAGAGGAATCTTAAAACCTTACTGATAAGTTTATTTCATTGTAAAGCATAATAAGCTTAAGAAACTGCGGCATGCAAGTGACCGATTCGATTCTCAGAATTATTCTAGTTTCAGTTGCGCCGAGCGTTATGTAAGCTTAATTCAACCCGCTACATCTATTCTTTTATAAGATTTTGATCACGTAACGAATATCGCAATTTTTACTCACCACAAACTTTCAAAATCGTAGCTTTACAGACGGCCATTCGACCCTTGTTTGTACCAGTCAATATGTCAACTGTTGTCCCTTCTTTTAACTCCACGGCGCCAACGACTTTCTTTTCTTTTACAACACTCACGCTATTCTCGTTTTCCCATTGAACCACAATAAAAGCTATCTTTAGAAATGTTATATTAAGCAAAACAGTTGAGAAAAGCGATCAACCGATAAAAAGTACATTCAAAGATGAGCGCCAAATGGAGTCTTCTTTGTTTCCGATCACGGGCATGATCACGTGGATCTTTTAGGACTTGTCATTGGCTAGCAGAGAGAATCCGCTGGCTTGCCGATTGCAGTGTTAGGAGAAGTGCCCAACTTTATTCTGACTTCTCCGACCGGTTCTCTGCTCCTAGAGGATGGATAGCTTGGTGATATAAATAAAGATGTGAGCTCACTCTATGTAGAAATAATCGACAAGAATCGATCGTATTAAAAAAGCACGATTTGTGGCCGAAAGTTGTCGAGGAAACAAAGACTCGAAACTCACTTGAGTTGTGTTAATGGCAAAGGTGAGAAATAACACAAGCCAATCACAGTTTTGAATGCGACTACAAATCGTCTGTTACCCTCATATTTATAAAAGAAGGATAGTACATTCGGAAGTATAAGAGATACATAGATGATCCCAGTGTACCAGTACCTAAATCTACAAAGCTTGACCGTAGAAAGCGTTCAGCAACACGTTCCAACACCGCCATCTCGATTCCTCAGTCAGTCGTTTCCACTAAACTTAAAGCAGTATTGACAACAGAGTAGAGTGCGTCTTACAAAGGAGAAACATTTGTACAAGAGACAGAAGTAGCTATATGCGATTACAGAGGTGCGTTGGAACTCTGGTCCACAAATAGTTATGCACTGCCCGAAGTATAAAACAATTTTGTTGATAGCTGACAGACAGAGAAGAACAACAAGTAAACTTAAGAGCTGTTATTATTGAAGTGTGACTAGCACTTTTCATTTTTATATAAAGAAGGACTTGTAATTTGCACCAAAAATAAAAAGATGTAATGTTTTTTGGGAGATCCAGTGATTGGGACATTTAAGAAATTAAGTTATGAAAGGAAACTTAGGAGTTGGTATTTCTCACTACTAACAAGTCTTGTTGACAAATATTTTCAGATCAGAGTTTCAAATAAAGTAAATTGAAGACGTCATATAAAAGGTGTTTTTCCTCAAAGGGAACATTGACTACCTCTGTCTTGTCTGCATGCCAAATGTTTGCAAAGTGTGTGGTTGATCCACAAGTATTGGAACTCTTACAAAAATGTTTTGTAAGAATAAAAACAGCAAAACAAATTACAGCAATTAGTCATGAAAATAGAGCAAAAAACTGAAAAAAAAGCAGCAACAACAATCATGAAAAAAGAAAGATTAATTAGGTGTTGAATTTGTTTGTCTAAGGCATGAAATTTCTACTAAAAGTATTGTCAACAAAAAGTCTCTGACAGCGTTGGAGGCAACTGAGCTTGACTGTTCTAAGGTTTTCTAACAAAGGCAACCAGTAATGTAGGTTAGGGAAGTAAGATAACAATGTAATTATTGTTAATTATTGTGGAAGTTGGCAATTTCCATTTAACATAACTGACAGCTGGTTCATGAGAAAATCCATATTAATGTAAAAATTTACTAAAACTTAGTTTGAGTAATAAATTTCATGATCTTTAAGTTATAAACATGTACATGTATGTATATCTCTTGGTAAGTTTTGTATAGCATACCTTTTATCGAGCCAAAGTTTTAAGCCTCTGAAATTACTCTTTTTCTTAAAACCTTCACATTCAAGGTATTGAGAATTTCTTAGAATTTATGTGGACCTCAGGGTATTAAAATTGCCTCAAATTCAATTCCCAGAAATTCCCAAGAGTTCCACACTTCTTAAATTATAGGTAGTTTGTAAAGCTGAGAATTCCTAGGAATTCCTAGGGATTCCAAGTCCTCACAAAACTGGAGTCTTCCTTTCCCAGAAATTCCCAGTAATTCGAAGCTTTTTAAATCAGAGCTAATTTGCATAGTTGGGAATTTTTGAGAATTCCTAGGAATTCCCAGAAAACTGGGAATTCAGTTTGCGAGGATCATTTGCATAATTGGGAATTTTTGAGAATTCCTAGGTTACAACTGAGTTTTTTTCAAAACTTAACTGGAGTATGTAGTTATTTTTTACTCTTGTGTATGTTTTTCCTATATTAAAATAAAAACTTTAATTTATTGCTTTTAAGCATTGCTACACCTCAGGGAACAACTATACTTATAAATGATATTCTCAATTAATGAAATTATGGTTGGATCGCATCATGATTAGATCGCTCTAGCCAAAAGTTAGATTGCTCCACTTGAAGGCTAGATCGCTCCATCGATGAAGTGAATTCGCTATCAAAATAAGTTACTTCGCTCAAAGTAGAAAACTAAGATAAAGGTAGCAAATCTGTGGTATCTAAATTGATAGTTCATTAAATGATGAGAATATCTTACCTAACAATCGATTAATATCGCTCGCTCGCTCGCGCTTGAAATAAATCCGAGCTTCGCAGTAAGAGCAGATAAAGCCTCATGTAAGGGACTCACGAAGTGTAATCAACTTTATCAATTAAAGATGGCGGATATCAGTTTCCTTATATCAAACAGCAAAAAAGGCCACACTAGACAGTATCGGTATTTGAATGTTCTTTTTCAATACACTTCAGACTATAACGTTATAATTTATTCCACGACATTTATTCCATCATCGCTATACATCGTACAACGGTAGCTCGGTGAATACGACATATAAGGCAGATCATCAGCTATAAACTTTGAAGATCATCGGTAAGTAGTAGTACCTCTCATTACAACATGGAGCGATAAACTTATGTTGGTAGCGAAGTAACTTATTTGATGGAGCGATCTAACTTTTGGTCGGAGCGATCTATCTGCGAGCGATCTAACCGTGGTGCGAGCTAACCGGATACCAATTAAAGCTGTGAATAAAGTTCAATATCAGTGGGGAAAGTACTGTATGATCAATGTCTGTTCTATGGATATGCCCTGGATGAGCTTACCTTTTTTTTCTCTCCTTTAATCCTTTGGCTCCTAATTATTGTTTCCTATACAATTTTTATGATAGCGAAATGTTTTTTTCGCCCAGTTGTTAGCATGGTACCAAGGAGACATTGTTTCCTCACAAGGACTCGAGATTTTTCTTTTTGCCACGGCCATGCTCAAGACAAGACACAAAAAAGTTCCATAATTACAATGATACTTTTCTATTCAACTTTTATAATATCGGTTTGGAGAATTTGGTATTGGATCAACTAACAATCTCCTTATCGATGCTTTTCTTTATTCCCATTACTTTTTGGCTTGATTTTGTAAGGAGAAATTCTGTCTCGGTCACTCATAAAAGTGAAAGGGTTATAAGCCACTGTAATTGAACTGAAATCACATACCGGTCAAAAAAGTCATCAATAAGCATTAACAACACGCCATCGTTATTTTGAAAAATTTTAAAGCAGCTTGTCTAGTGACGTTTCAATTCACCTTTTAGGCTTCAGATCTCACCTGTAGTGCCACGAAACTTTTGATGTAAACAAACCGCAAAAGTTCGGCCAAAAAGTCAACCACCCAATAGCCGCGTGCGAACTTCGGCCTCGACATTTTGTTGTAAATAATTTTCACTGTCGTGAAGTGTTTCTATGCTCAAAATTCCGTTCTTTTTGGTTTCATATGTTGATTATTAATCAAGCGAGTTAATATGTCGCTACCACCAAGAATGTAGTAGTTCTGCGTGCGAACAGTGATGTATCTGATAAGTTATTTTCAGCGGGGGAGCTAAGCGCGTAAATTTCAAGTAATCCCAAGTTTGGTAGGAAATTTGTGCCTACGAATCGCTGTAGAACATGAGCAAGCCTTGATTACCACACGGAATTTCTTATTGTATCGTATTGTGTAAATCTTAAATCTGCTTTCTTGGAGGTCAGATAAAAAAAATGTTCACTTACCTATGGTTTTGGGTTGTGTCTTAAGTGGTTTAGTATTTTCCAGGACGGATGATTCCTTGCATCTGGAGGAGTGTTAAAGAAGATGAAGGGCAGGAAGTCAACGCCCCAGGAACCCATCATGACAATGATGATAATATTTGTAATATCAATAATAGCGCTGATGATAGTAACACTATTAACAACGTCAACGATAATGATGGCTATAATAATGATAATGATTTAGGAAAGGTCATTAGAACCTCTAGAAGTGTCTGCTGATCACTCGATCCCAGACCCCGTGCAACATTATCATTATCAGTCATATCTCTTACTTGGTCGTGATGAAATAATCTTGTGTTCCTGTTTACTTCAGTTTCAAGGAAAAGAATTAATGAATAAATAAACAAAAAAAGAATACAATCTAATTGGACTCATATCCGAGTACAACAATAAATCTTAAAGGTGAAGGATGGAGTAAATTAAATTCTAGTTAATGACCCTCATGATTAACGATTCTCCTCTTCAGTTTAAGAACGCGGGCTTAGAGGAAGAAGATGTTCTGGCTAACCTCACGTGACAGTAATTTATGCGTCGATCAATTCGAAGCTTCAACATCCGCCCCGGGCTTCCCCGGGCATTTGAACTTTTAAAGATTAGGTCGTTTACATAATTTGCGTTATAATGACAGAAAGAAACCATTATTTTGGTTTCTGTGCAATATTTATTAAAATAATTTTTTACCTCAGTGACGATGAAAATGGTTAATATCTACTTCACGGCTTAACCCCTCGAGAAAATGGCTACCTCTAATCACATCCACTTCGGTGAATAGCTGTTAATATTCTACAAAGCTCTGCTGCATTCATGGTAAATTAATGTTGACCAACTGAAAAGTTAAATTTTACGTATAAAAATTGTTGGACAAAGCAATACATTGACCGTTTTTGTTTAGGAATACAGTGTCGTATCAGAAGATTCGTTTAAGGACGTCAAGGACAATTGAGGCCGGAGATTCTACATGACATGGACAGTTCATTTGAACTTTTCAATCCTGAAAGACCTTAAACTCCGTAAGAACTCGTTAACAATATTACCGAGATTTTAAGAAGTTCACTGATATCAATAACAAGTAAGCTGAAAGACTAATTTCCCGTTTTGCCAGTGCTTGGTATTCTTAGATCTCAAGCCATTCCGATGCAAGTAGTAAATATTTTCATGAGGCTCCTTTTGAATTAGTTATTTACAATAGGAATTAAATGAATAAGAGTAAAAATAATCGACCAAAATATTAATTTAATTAATTATCAAATTAATCCCTGCAATTCACGTTTCTCTCACTATTTCACACATGTTAATTTTTTCTATTTTCTTTTTCTATCTCATTTTGTATAAAAATGGTAACCGGACGTTTCGCCAACGAGTCGTTTCGCTAACTGTACTTTCGCAAACGTCTCCTGGTCAGTTCGCAAACTTTTAGAGGTCAGTTCGCAAACGTTATAGACATTTATATGTCAACCTGCTTTTTAATTATGTGGTTCAGAATACTATATTATGCGTAAATTATTGGGTGTGAAATTTAATGTTACAAACATTTACATGTCAACCTGGGTTTAACTATACGATTCACAATACTACGATACTGACACGTTGCATGCGTAAATTATTGAATGCGAAATCTCACAGCTAATTTCTCGCTTAATTATATTTTACAATCAAATGGACAGTGAATGACTCACCACACTGACCACAAGTCGATTGGATACAAACAGACCGCCATTTTGAAGTTGCTTTATTTAAACCCAGTCCTTTATGTGATGGCTCCAACAGATGGCAACACCGACGATGCCAGACAGGCTTCACGAGGGAAGACTACAGGCATGCAGTGCGATCAGGAGAGGAAAACTTTTTCGTAAATTATTGGTTAATTTAGTTAATAGTAGTTAACATAATGACTTGAAATTTTCTTTATAAGGGCAGGTGTCACTCTAGTCGCCCACGCGTCCCCGCATGTAATAAAGTAATTTAAATGAATCGGTTAATTTGATAGTAGTTGACGTCGCTTGTTTATAACGTATGCGAACTGATTTCTACAAGTTTTTGAATTGACTAGAGACGTTGGCGAATCGACTCGTTGGCGAAACCACCGACATTCGTAAAATACTTGTAGGTTTTCCTTTGTGTCTCGAATACTGACTTCTGAGAAGATTGAAGTGTCAATGCAGAGACACAAAGAGAGAGAAAGAAAGACTGACATGTTTTTAAGCCTAGCTTTAGCGCTTGCGGCGACCAAAACAAATCTAATTCCTAAGACTCCAAGGGGTGTCGCTCCAAGACGCGGTTAATGAGGTGTTTGGGGGCTATTTTACGATCGAGATCGAGGAATAACAAACCAAAGTTGATAGTTTATACGAATCTTTATTCTTGAAAGCAATCGACCACAAACCACAATCAACGATCAAAATCACGATCAATCTCACAATCAGTTGTAAACTGAAACAATAAAACAAGTAAATTCTATCAATCTAGTGAAATGCTGCGAAATACTTAATAAAAAAATTGCGCGTAAAAAACTGAGCCTGAACGCCGATAACGAGATTAGAATGACAATGAACAATACAAAAAACCAGTACAAACTACGTTAAAGTACAAAAGTTTCGGTACAAAAATTACAAGAATTTTGGTGGTTGGTTAACAATCTATTGTTCTTATCCAAATGGTGGGCTTTCACTTTCATCTGATACAATTTTGGCTTTTTAATCTTAAATCAATTGAAAATAAGGCACTACAACAAAATGTCTGTTTGTATACTTTTGCCCAATACTGAGAAACTAAACTTAAGAAAACAAAGTTATAAAGGTTTTCACATATCGTTCCCTCTTGGGCCAAAGTTTTAAGAAAATGAAAGGAAGAAAGTTTACCAAGACTACTCAAAAACTTACGAAGAACTGATTACAGGGACGCTAAACTCGCCTTTTATATGCGCGTGGTGACGCTGAGAGGTCCGATTACAAAACCAATAGAAATATAGACAAACAGATAAACATTGTGACTATGTTCGTATCTAGGATCATTCTGAAATTATTAAACTAATCAATAATCAATTCAATAATGAGCCTTCTGGCTAGTGTCCTTAACACTGGCACTTTACTGACCGCAGTGAGTAACGAACCAAATCAATGAACGGAAACTTAGCAAATATCAAAGCATTGATTCTCTTTGTTCAATCGATTGATCTATTGTCAAATCTACATCCTAAAACGGTTTAATGCAAAAGGTTTTTCTACAATGCTGAATTCCGTGGCTTTGAGGGGAAAATATCTATCCATTCGCTGTCTCGTTCTTGGGTCCTCAGTTTATCTAAAGGAGCCTCCCAAGAATCTAGCTTGCTTGCGCACTCCCCCGCGCGATTTATTTCTTCTTCTGCCTCTTTGTTTCTTCCAAGAGCACAAAGAACAATTGACATGGCTTGGTGGGTGTGAATCAGCTCGTCCTGTGTGTCTAACACTTTTTCTTGGTAATCAACTGCCTTTTTCAGGTAGTGGAGGGCTCTAAGAAAGATGCAACGTCAAATAATGAATTTCCTAGACGTTTTTCCTCCAAAAGAGGTGTCACATATCTGCTAGTGTTTTTACCAAGCGAGATTCACATCCATATGATATATTCTCTTAGGAAATGTTACATCATTCCTCATCTTATCGTTCAAGAAAGAATTCTGCGATGAAAAATATTTGCGTCGTGATACAGTCTTTTAGATATCACCTTTGAGTCATTCACTGCAATTTGCTAAACCAAAATACAAAACGTTTGAGGTTTTACAGGAAAATTGACTCGACAGCAGCAAAATTAGAAGCTAAGGACGTGATCTAACAAGCAAACAGCACACGCATCGCAATTGTCGCTACACTACCTGAAAACTTGTCGATGCGGTACGAATACAATGAAACATTTTTGGACCAAATGAGCACGCCTCGAGAGTAGTTTTTTCCCCTCGTTCTTGACTACCATGTGTTCCTCTAATATTTTAACAATGGGAAATTCATGTAAACTTGACATTTTGACGGAGTTGCATTGATTACGATGAAAAGTTTAAAGGAACAAAGGCACGAAGAATAAAAGTTTTTGCAAGGGTCGATATTGCTTACACTCGATTTTGTTGTTAACCTTTGCTAAGAGGGTATCGGATTTACAAAATGCCTTACAATAAATAGCAAACTATGTTTACTCACGTTTCGTAGTCCTGTTTCGCGCTGTAAGCCACACCCACATCATACAGAGACTTCGCAGTTTCCTGATGTTGCCCCAACAGTTGCCTTCGGATTGAAATTGATCTGCTGCTGTATTTAATGGCGTTGTCGTAGTCACCCAAGGCGTGGTAACTGTTACCAATCCAACTAAGAGTGGTTGCCGTAAAAGGGTGGTCACCGAGGTTCTCTTCATAAACAGGAAGGACATGTGACAGCCTTGTTTGGATGGCCAGCATGTGTTTTCGCTGCACCATTTGAGAAGCTGCGAGTCAAAAAAAAAGCGATCAACCACAAGAGTGCAATGACACTGGCGACTAAAATGGCCAAATTTTAAATAAAAATAGCCAGGGATTAAGGAAGATACAATAAGGCGAGAATGGAAAAATATATTTTTTTTATTTCTCTCCATAAAAGCCACATTCTAAAACTAAGAATATTGCGTAGTTTGGACGAGTACTTAAAAAATGCAAGCTCTCTTCGATATTTTCAAATCAATTTCTCTTTTATTTTTAGCCCACTTCACTAATCAATTTTCAAATTCACCGCCGGCGGCGCAGTCAAGGTCCCGGATGTGTCTTCAAGGTCGACAGATCGCCTGTCTATTTTTAAAACTGCGCTTTTTATTTAACTTACAAGACCTGCATTAGCCATACCAATTGAGTACTAGAGTGGTGAAAGAAAATGGCCTTGAGTTCTTTCTACACACCAGCATATGCCACCAACATCACCTCCTAATTGTTGCATCAATTTATCTAAATGATACTTAAACAATTTCGTTCGTAATGAAGCTTGTGCGAGGTGCTCGTGGATCTTATTGCTAGCTTTCATGGAAAAGATTCAATGGGGATAACTTTCCGCAGATGATTCCCTTCACGAATAGCTCTTACCATGAAAGCATTAAGAAATTAATTGCCACTAACCTGCTACATCGTTGAAACAGGCAGCTAACATGACATGATCTTTGATCCTGTTTAGTTTCTCTACTCTGTCCCGTCGCAATTTCAAGGCGATCTCGAGATATTCATAGCCCTCATCAACGCGCCCCTCGCGAACATAACAAAATCCAAACTTGCTCATGCACTGGGCACGAGTGGTGTCCTTCACGTCCATAAGTGTTGATTGAATGTCAATTGCTTGAGTCAACATTTCTTTAGCCTGATACAAGGCTCTTGGACAAATGTGAGGGGTACATGTGCAGCTTAACACTATCTTCATTCCGATGTTCGTCAAGCAAGCACTGTAGAGGTGTAAGTGGGAGCGACATTGATACGCAAGCTTGCAAAAGAGCGACTGAAATTCTTGTTTGCGCATCACCTTAGCAAGAAATCCAGCTGCCTCGTTAAAGGCGTCGATGCATTGCTCCCTGAAAGTTTGGTCAAGCTCAGGGTGATCGTCTCCACACCAAGCCATAGCTTCCCGAATGTTGTCCTTTTCAGATCTGTACTGATCAATTGCCAACTTGCAATCTTTACTCAAGAATGTTTCGCAAAGTGTAACAGCCAAGTCACTGTAATGACGAATGAAAGTTGATTTGGCGTCTATGTGATCGGACTTCAGTGAAAAGAAATCTCGTATGAAAGGATGGAGGGAATACTGACAATTTGTCCTGTCGAAGCGAAGGAGGTTGCTATGCCCCAAGGAATTTAGGCAAGTTTGCAAATCAGCCGTAACAGAAGACCCAAAGACTGCTTGAAATTGCTCTTCCTTGAATCTGTGTGGAAATGTTGAGAGCATCAAAATAATCTTCTGATTTTCTTGACTTAAGCGATCAAAACAGATTTCAAGAGATTTGGCGATGCGATCCTCGTTGGCCACAAGTTCTCTAACAAGACAACTAGGTGAAGTTGTGGAAAGTTGGGCCGCCTTCTGGGGATTTTCTCCCTTTAGTATCGAGATCACTGTGCAGATCATCAAGGGAATACCACCACAAACGCTGACCAGCTCCTTAATCAGATCGTCGTCCAGGCCATCCTCACACTTTGAGAACATAGAGGCTGAATCATTGTCATTCAGAGGTTCTAGGTTAATCAGTTCGAAAGGAAGAGACCCATTGAAATCATAGGTTTCTCGTGATGTGAGGACAAGCTGGATGTTTGGACTTTGTCCGAGGTAGTTTAGAAATGTCAAAAAGTCGCCCTGCGTGACTTTACCCCACATTTGAGTACAGCAATTTTCAGATTTTAATTCCTGATGGTATTTATCGTTGCTCAATTGATCCTCAAGATGCAGTAAGTTGTCAATGTTTTCAGTGATCAACACAACACTTTTTCTCTTTAGAGAAGATATGCAACTTAATGCTTCAGTTATTGTGTTTTCGCCAGGAACGTACCCTAGAGTCTCGATTATTTTGCTTGCTAAATCTTCTACACAAGTGACACCTCGAGGTTTAACGTACGCGACAAACGTTTTCCTTTCGATCATCCTATGAGCGACCTCTATTACCACCGACGTTTTCCCATATCCAGGTGGTGCTACAATTTCAACAGCCATGTTTAAAGACAGGGCAGTTATGATACGTTCGCATGTTTCATTGCGGCCCACCAAATCAATCCGATCTGGCAAGTTACCATAATGACCAGATTGTTCCTTCACTTCTGCAAGTGAAAAGACAGAAAGACCATTTAAGACCATTTATCCCTTTCCACTATTCATTGGAATAAAGCACAGCAGCCCAATAAAAAGGAAGAGCAACTCTGGTGACAATAAGAGTGTGAGTTTAATAATTGCGTGGAAGTTGGTAGGAAAACAACAAAACTTTGGATCTTAATTTCACTTCTATACGTTCCACAAACAGAAAAAAGCCACAGATAAACCTTTTGTAGACGGAAGGTTTAGAAGGGCTAAACGCTTTAAGCATTCCTCAGAAATCGAGTAGCTGAACTCTTTGGGTAATCGGATCCTAAGTTGGGGAAAATCGCCGTTTGTAAACATAGTTGTTGATTTTACAATTTTCAAAACATGATTTTGGCATGAAATTGCCTTTGGCTTAAATTCAGGCGCAAACAGCCTTTAATAAGCTTTCGCATTTTGAATGCAACCATGGTGATATACTGATCAAGATTGAAAACACCACTTGAAGTGGGGAGAAGGCATTTAGCGTGAAGCTGTTAGTAATCTACCGTCGTATACAAGCTACACCGACGTAAACATCAACATATAGTTTTGCGAAGATTACTTTTTGATGAGGTTTCTACCCACTTAGCTCCTCGAATAATTGAGCTAAGTAAGGACAAGGAAATGATGACAAACCCATTGAAAATGACTGTTCCTAGTTACATAATCATAGCACAATTTCGACCAAGGCTTCTTAATTAGCTAATTCTATGAACATCACGGGTGAATTAACGCTTTCCTTCTTACCTTTGTTAGGAAAGGAATCCCGCTCTTCTCTCTCGAAGCTAGTTGAAAACATCTGACCAGTCGGATCTGGCATGGTTAAGCTGTCCTTGAATGAACGGCCAAGTCCTTGCAAGGCTGAATCTGAAGGAAGAGAAAAGGTATTCAATGTTATGAGAGGATAGCTTAGTTAAGTCGATCTTACTTCGCATGTGCGAGAGTAGTTTTACGGACCTTGAGTTGTAAAAAAAAAAAAAAAAAAAAATCAGAGCTAGAGTGTCAGAGTTTAAGATGTATACATAGGACTTTTTTGTGTATAATTAATTTTCTATTGTTCCTGTTTTTTTTTTTTTGTAAGCGTCGTTGTGACATCCGAAAAAAACGTAGCATGTGCCTGTACCCGAATACTTTTCTTCTAGCCATCTCTTGTACAAGGGGTACGAGGTAATGCACATTAGAGATCATGGCTTGTATAACGAAAACAAGCAGGCTTGGACATAAACTGAAAGTGCCGCGCCGAGGAGTCAAAGAGATTAGGAAAGGCAAACACTGAAACTGTCCAATAAACCCCAATGTACTTATATCAGCGAGAACCTACCAACTGTGTTAGGAAAATACTTGGATATTATCTGTATTGCGTCATTTCGCTGAATCTCATCTAAAGCTTTTGCAACGTCACTTAATGCTATTTCAGGGAAGTGCGCGGCCACCCATTCTAGAACCTCTTTTGTAGGACTTTTCCTGACTTGTTTGACATCAGCAAACTCTCGACGCACGTCAGTTGGTACTTCCATTTTCCAGGCCAGATGTGTCCAGTTTTTGACTCCGGGATTCTCCTCTCGATTAAGTTCTAGCGCCAATCTTTCTAAGAGTTCCGATCCAGGGGTTATGATATCCTTAAGTAACATGTCGTCTACAGAAAAATAAAGGTATCCACAGATCATTAGTAGTTAACTTTCAAGAAAAGGGGCCTCAGCGCAGAGAGAACTTTTGTCCAATCGATTCTTGAAATACTCATGCGGCCAATTGCATATTGAGCTCTTCATAGTTAGGGACCACCTGAAAAACAGGAGAGTCTGACTTTTCTATCGATAACTTAGAAACAAAATCCAGGCTGCAAAGGTGCTAGGCGTCGTTAAACTTAAGTTATTTGTGATGCAGTGCTCGACACTTTACCTCTCAGTTTCTCCTCATGAAGAAAATTTACCAGATCCTTTCTCTTAATAGAATCCAGAGCTTCCTTAAGACTTAAAAGTGTCTTTTGTGGGCAAGTTGTAGCCAAATGCTGGAACAATCTGCCGGTCGGATTTTCAGTCGATCGTCTCTCAAACGTCCAGCAGGTTTTTCTAGACACACCCAGTTTTAACGCCAAGGTATACCAGTTTGACAAAACCAGTGACGTCCTGTCTAAAGCTAACGCAATTTCGTCCAAAAGACTAACTGTGGGTGAAGGAGCTTCATCACTTGGCGAAGTGATCACATCAAGAACTCTTTCAGTGTCAGTGCAACCGGCTGATAGTCAAACAAATTAAGAGAAACATACTCAGTATGAATTCCTGAGAACCTTTTTGATAAACTGCCACACACAGAGGAAAAAAATTAAATAAAAAACGTGATGAGCAGAATTCCATGCACTGTTTCACAATACTCACAATTCTCCCTTATATAAAATTGAACAGCTGTGAAATGTAGCCAGGAAATTACTTAGTTATTAATCCAACATAACAATCCTTCAAGTTTTCAAAAGCTCCCTAAAATCTATTAAATTTAGACGGTTGATCAATGGGTCATTTTTCAGTGAGCCAATACCGTCCCAAAGAAGTAAAAACAACACCAACAAGGTTTACTAACTAACAGCATCAAAATCTGTGTCTGAGGAGATACGGCAACCTCCAAATGTCCCATACTGAAAGTCCTCTTAAAAGATGACAGAGACAGAATAGCAATTGACTTCAGTCAATTTTGTGTTATACCTCTTGTGATTAGTAAACTGATTAGGTCGTTTCTCCCGATCTCTAATAGGATGTCTTTTAGCTCTTTAATCGTCAAATCTGGATTCGAGGCCGCGAGATAATCAAATAATCGGATGGCAGGACTGAAGTCACCATACTGTCCTAGTCGTGTAATCACATCCGAGTCGACATCCAGTATTGATGCCAAATGTCTCCAATTACGCATCACTCTCGTATCACGGTCCAAGCACAAACACAGTTCTTCTATAAACTCTGAATTATGGCGTAAAATGGCAGATAATTTCAACCCTAAACATGACAGAAAAGTAAAACAAAATGAAGAATTTATTCCACACTGCTAACTGAGTGATATGAACTATCATTGACATTGCAGGGAACAAGCTTCAGTGTATTACTGAGCACGAATCATTTGGACCCATGTGTTCACTAGCCGACACCAATGAAAGCAGCCCTCGTTAGCATGCACTAAGTGAGAAATGAAGTCATCCGTCAAATGAGTAAGCACCGACAGAATAAACATTTTTGATAAAATTCATGCAAACAAAATGCTAAAGTTGTTAGCAAGTTAGTCTGATGCGTACCGTAAGAAACAAATGCAGTTCGTTGTCAGCCCTTTTATTGCATGTGGTGTTGAAATCTTTTCTTATAAGGGTGAACTTCACCACAATATTAATTGTAAATATACCTCTTTAGTTTGTATGCTTTGTTTTCTTAATGTAGGTAAGTTTTTGAGTAAGTGTGGACTTGAACGAGAGAAAGTTGAACGAAAACGGCAATTATTTTCCAACTCCTGAGGAAAAGTTATTTTAATAAAAGTAAAATTTTTCTAGACTGTACTTCCCCTTCAATGCCTTTTGTGTGGTTTAAGGATAAAACTGATATCAACGATACCAAAATGTAAACGGGAAATGCAGTAGCTTCTGTATCAAAATTGTTCAAAAAGACGAATAATGTCGATTATCATCCTATCAGCCATGACAATGCAAAATTTCTAAAGCCCACGAGGCATGGACGCGATGTTAACCATTAACATTCACCTAAAGACAAACAATGCTTAGAAACAACTCAGTCTTATTCTTTTAGAGTAACCCACGCGTTTATCTGACAGCCAGAGCGTGTCATTACATGCACGACCCGGCATTTCAAATGTCACAATAGCTGGTGTAAACTTTCACACAAATCGAAAACACTTCGAATGGAAATATTCTTGTCTGTTTTAACTCATACATCTCTTAAACTATTAAACACAAACAATATTCTTCTGATCGCGAGCTCAACTAATGTGTACAAAGCCGTTTTCGAAACTTTGTAGGCAGTTCTTTTAAAAAGCTTCCGCCTAAGTTCCGCAATTACACAAATTCTAGACATGTTAAAAGCTGGAAAGTTGTTGGCCCTCTTGCAATCATTGCTAACGTTGGCGGTGTTACCTGCTTCCATTGAAAGCAGTGATTCTGGACTTATTTCAAAATTACAAACATTTTATTCGCAACTTTGAATAATCGTGACTACGGCCTAGATGTCTAAAACTTACGAATGCATTTAGTCATGATTTAGAGCAAAAGAGGTTAAATCACTTTATTTGAAAGAAACAGACGAGAATTACTTACCAGTCGATAGACCTCTTTTACGCAAATGAGCTATTGTAAACTATAAATGCCGATTTTTTTCGGGTAACGTCGTTCTACTGTAAATTCAACGTCACGAACATAATTTTGACAATTGCATGTACTTGATCAATGTCGGACCCGTAGTGCATTTACAAAAATCTCTCCTTGGCAAAAGGACTACGGCGAAGAACTCGAGATTGAAAAGCGCTTCAGATGTATGCTGTGCGGCTGGAAACCAGTCAAGTGAGCGAAGGAAGGTGTACTTCTCAGTGGATAAATTAGATTAAGATAAACCCAACGCTGAACCGTAAACAAATGATGCGGCTACTGATGAATATTTGTGTCGCTGTTTTGCTACGAATTATCCTTGCTTGGGGCAGGTCCTTCGCTCGTCGTTACATAGGTAAGATTTGCTTGACTTGAAATTAAGAACAAAGCTTGCACCAACTGTATCTTTATTAAACTCTATGCTCTGAGACAGGCAAAAAGTTCAACCAAAACTGAATAAGAAGGTACGAACCAACTTTTCCCCTCCCTGAGTAGTCTCGACCCAGGCCCTCTTTTCCAAACACTTAAATATCGTGATTAAAGCCTGTTGCCATGGCTTGGAATATTTAGATAGCTACGCGCCGACTCGTGCCTAGTGCTTTGTGCGGCTTGTGCTTCACTTAAAAGAAAAAAAAATAGGCAGTTAAGACTGCATATGGCTACTGATTCAGCGCAATTTTTGTAGCACTGAAAATAACTAGAGTTTGAAGAATGATGTTAAAAGGTAGTGGCGTTGCAAATGAAGATTTGTTTCAAAACAGAATTGAAAACCTACCGCATTCCACATATTTACGAGAACTCTGTTCCACAAGAGAAAGATGATTGAATAATATAGTGACTAATTGACATTCAAGCAATAAATAAAATGGTAACTACTGATCATATTAATAGTAATAATAATGATGACAATAGTAATAGCAATGATTATTTATAGGGGCTGGCGCAAAAACCTTACTGTTCCTCTATCTGTCTATTCTCTAGGCTTTAATAGTGATTAAACTATGCCTCTTTTAATTTTGCCTATTAATTATAAATTGTTTTCTTATTTCATTGCAATTCCATTTTTCAGGTGACACTTTTGCTTCACACAACAAGGCATTTCGCGTTGCAGGATATTCTGCCATTCTGCCATTTCAACATCCATCATTCCGTCGATAGGGTCAATGTGTTATATTTTGGACCTCGCTTTCTTAGCAAATTTAGCGGCTCTTTTAGGCATTAGTCGCTAATTAAAATGATAAAATATTCTCTCTTCGGGTGAATAAAATCTTTCTTCAAGTTTTCCACGATCTGCTTATCAAACTTATTTGGGTATTTCTGCAAGGTGGCATATCCTAAGATTTGATGGAGCCACTGACACAGACAAGTTCAGAGGGAGATCCGAGACAAGATTGAGGAATACAAAAAAAGTGGTACCGAAAAAAAGGGGAAAAGGGGGGAACATACAGTGGAATGAGCCTGGTTGGACGATGAATTGCTAGAGGAAAGAGAAAAACGACTGACTTCTCTTCATTGGCCATCCACCATCACGTCCTTTTCACAAGGCTTCTAAAGAGGTTACCTGTTGGTCTTTTCATAGCTATCGTACCTCAGCATGCAAGAAAATATTCTCTTGACCTCAGATATTTTCAAATCAGAGATACCGAACAATAAGCCGCTTAAACTTGGATAGCTGCATTTCTCGTTGGGTGAAAAGAGAAAATTTTCCCTTTTTAAATAATACTTCCTCGTTACATCAATCAGAAAAAAAATACTGCAAATCCACTTCATGAGTGAAATGTTAAGTTTGAAACGTGGAGTAAGTTTTTCTTAAACGAACTGTCCATGGTTGCGTGACGCATGATTAATTCATAAAAACGTTTGTGTAGAGTCTTTTGGCCTTAAAAAAGTCTAAGGAAAAACACTCTAAGCAGTGTTCAAACATATTTTGCAAAACAAAAAGACAAGAGTTGTGCCTCAGGAGATAAGATATTTTCCATTCAAGTATCCTCTCCTCTATTTTTAGCTGAGTACTCACTCAAGCATGAACTGACACAAGCTGACATGGCACTGAGTCACCATCGATGTTCAAGTCCTTAGGCTGGACGAACCCATAAAACACTATTTTTGGTTGAGATACAAAAACATCAAACTTTAAGAAACAAACGATTGAAAAAGTAAATAAGCTTTTTATGATGCATGTTATCGGCTAAATTTTTAAAATTTGCACGAGACGTGATTGGGCAAATCTTAATTTGCATACATGTACGACAGGGGCAACTCATAATGTACGTCCTAACTTAGCACTGACCGTGCACTTTTCGTCGCTGATTCAAGCGTTAAAACGACACCAATATTAAGTTAAAGATAATGTGAAGTATTCCACGTTACGAACTTCCGAAGCTGGTTTTACGGTATTACTAAAATTGTGTCATATATGGTTAGAAGAAGAATGTAATTGACTTTTCATCGGTTTGTTGCGTCTCGCGACTCCTTCGCTGAAGCAATTTGATCACGCAATTCCAGACCGTATTTTATTGTACCTAAGACGTTACAGCCTCAGTTCCTTGTATTGACTTTTCTCAGTTACGTTTTCCTCGTTTTATAGAAAGTCTATATAGAGTCTACTTCCGCCTATATATTTCAAAATATATTGCGAAATTATTCACTTATTCACACTAAAACTAAAACCCGTAGCCTTTTCTGAGCATTTTTCTTCATATGAACAACGTTACCAGGTTTTGATTAACTTTTTCTAATAAAATTACCACCACAAAATTAACCAAAAATTAGAAGCCCCTGCGCAGTGACTCGATGATAATGTTACTAGGCGTCAAGAGAGTTCCGTTGCGAAGTTGTCGATTCAGTTATATTCCTCCTCAAGTATTCCTAGCTTGATCATAAAAGTCAATAGTTAAAGCAACTCATTAAATCACTCACCAACAGAAAGATCACCAACAGAAGACATCTTGAAGTTTTGGCCACTGAATATTCTCAGTTATCTTCACTCCAGCGGTTATGAAGGCGAATTACTACACAGACGATGTTTGTCATGTAGATCCACTAGCTGTTGATGAATCAGGGCTAGGACAGTCCTTTTGGCATCTCTCTTGGCTTACTAACGGACAATTAACTTCATAAATACCTCACACTGTTGGGTTCAAATTACAATAAACGTCGACGAGGTAACAGCATCAACTAAAGGAAGCCTGATCAAAGGTCATCTACCAATGTTCCAGAATACCGAAGGGTAACCCGGCAAGGCGAAACGTCACCAAATAGAGTACAGCCTGAGATAAGATCAGGTCTCATCGTGATTTAACCATGCAACTCTTGGTCACGCTAGTTGCGATGAAAATTTTGAAATGAACACGAACAGATGAAATTTCCACTAGACAAACTAAACGCGACCGAAATATCTAAACCGCCTCCCCTTCCCCTCCCTTACTCAGCCTCACTCTACCCCGGTCTTGTGTCCAGCATTTTCACTCATGTTTGGCAAGGACATGTGGGAGCTCATAGTAACTCAACGCTGGAAAGATGTCGGGCATAACCGCACGAAATGTTTACAGTACATGCATAGACATGTCTCCTCAGACTCGTCACGCAATGCTCCTCCTCAACGAACGTCGAGGAAGAGCGTTGCGTGACGAGTTTGAGAACGGCTGCGAATGAGACTAAAGCCTGGGGAGAACATCTACGTTTCCCAATGACACAAATTTCACGGACGGAACTCTTCCTAAGACCTTGTCTACTGTTACAGCTTCCCTCCCGCTCATGGGATCCTTCACAATCTTTCTCACGTTCTGGATGTCGCCCGACTTGCGAACTACAGCTCGCAGAATGATCATGTTTATAACAAATGAATAAAGGGGTAAGTTTCTAAAGAAACTATGGTGCTGCATCGGTGGGAGAGTATAGCAGGTAATTTTGTGTTAACAACTGGGTTGAAAACGTAAATTAGCCACCGTAAAGAGTAAAAAAGCTGACGTTTCGAGCCTTAGCCCTTCGTCAGAGGCCTTCGTCAGTCGCCGATTTCCTATTTGCTGGCACAATCATCATAGATTATTTGGAAGACACATCGGGATCAACAGGTTATTTCGTTCCAACACTTGAGGTGACACCACCACGAATTATGGCGCTTGTTTCATAGCTTATTTGGACAGTTCATTTGTCCTTCTTTTTTTACTTAACAATTTGTAGAAGAATTTCCATGAAATCAGAAAGATTGTTTTTAATGTTTTTCACGTAACGGCTTGGGGAGTACCTTTTGTGATCACTGTGGTTGCTTATTTCTTCAATAGTTAAGTTAACTATTGGCAGACCTTGAAACTGGGTACAAGTGCTGGATCCGGAATGAAAAAACTTGCCAGACAATGTGTATCTGGACAACTATTACAGGAGAGGGCTGGGCCATCATGACATGCATCACCATGACTGTGTTCTACCTACTGGTCAAGCAGCACATAAGAAGAGAGCTATTAAAAAAAACTTCAATAAGGTCAAAAAAATTTGATTGAAATGGTGCTCAGAGGAATAGGTTAATTTTGCACTTAAGCTGGGTGGCCCATCCAAGTGGAGCCAATCCTGGTTTCTGTTGCATGAAGCCAGAAGGGTGCCAATCCATCTCAGGGTTATCCTAATAAGCTTTTGTCAGGCTTTTACAATAGTTTGCCAATAATCATTTCTTTATGTCCCCAAGAGGAGAGAAGCATGGGGAGAGTTCAATATGCATAGTATCTAATTTCTTCTTACATTATAACCCTTATATCAAAATCAAATCAAATTAAAAAAACAAATTCTCTCAGCCATTACCTCAAAAAAATGTTTAGAGAACAGTATGGAGTATATGCATACTGATGTTAGAGTGTAAAGCAGTAAGATAAGTTTAATGCCCAAAAAATATAACATAATAACCCAGTCAGCACTCCAATTGGGACTTCTTTGTCAAGTCTTCAGAGCATTACCCATTAGTTGGGCTAAATTTCATTCCACTGAGGATATGAATGAGATAAGATTCCTATCACTTCATTGGTATACACTTCAGTCAATGTAGTGGGTAAATTTACACCTTTAACCCTTTAACTCCCAAGATCTGATTGTTAATTCTACCCTCTAGCTGCTACACATTTCCTCGTTAATAAGTTGGGAGAATTTGGTTTTAGATCAAGATAACAACTACCTGATACATTTGAGTATTTACATCACCTGTTTGTTGAATAGTGCATGGATATTGTAGGGAGAAATTACTTGTTAATCACCTCTGGGAATTAAAGGGTTAACTTAATACTGGTAACTAGTAACTTGGTTCTCTTTCTCAGACTCTGCCTACACTCTTTCACTTAGCACTTGTAGTTCCCTTTTTCTCTTTGCTCACCTCATGTTCAGTCTAGCTGGCAGAGCTACATTGTAATGAACAATTTCTTTTCTCTTTTTTTAGCTGAAGTCAAGATTTTCTCCAGGAAGCACATTTTTAACATGGAAATCTGCTCATGTTGCAAGAATGATGGACTGTAAATTAACATTTATTCCCATGATATTTATCCTGGAGTGTATTTGGGGAACCATATGATTTTTTCTCCTTGTAACACATTTTCACAATCATGGAAAGGAAAATTTTACTTTACAGTGGCTTGAAATTCTTCATGTAAATAACACTGCCCTATACTATCACTGAAACACTGATTGATGGACCAGTAATATTCTTGTATTATTCCATGCATCAGTAAGATTTAATTGCTTAATTATAAACATATAGTATTCTTTATGCTCTGAAGAGTTTGCAGACCCTGATTATTTGAAGACTGGATGACACTATCCACTGGGTAAATCTCTGTCTGTTGGACAGTGCAGTGCATTTTGCAATCACTTATCTGCTATGTGAGAAACCTGCTTGTTGATTTAAAAACCCAGTAGTTGTCTATAAAAGCCAATTCCACATATCTCAACTATGTGCTTTTGTATTTACCCAAATTTGTGGCGTGTGGCAACTATAGTTTTTTTTCAGTTTGGTGGGGAAAGGAGAGGGGGGCTGCTTCTTAACCCTTAGTCCCCAATGAGGTACTTGCATCTAATTTCTCTTCAGAATATCCCCCCTGAATCACACATTTAGGACACAAGAATAGTTGGAAATGATCACCAACTAAACAAACTCTTGATTGTTGAACAAATTCTTCCTGTCAGTACCTTAGGAAATGTATTGAAAATAGTACATAGAATATGCACAGTGATGTTAGAGTAGAAAGGGTTAATGTATAAACCAAACTCTAACTTTTACTTTGTATGTTTTTCTTCTATGGCATTAGGATTAACAGCCAAGGATTTACAAATTTCATCTTGTTTGTCTGGTGTACCACAAAGATAAGAGAAAAGTTAATAATGGGGTGTGTTCATTGCCTGTCACTTTTTTGCAGATGTCATAAAAGAGATCAATCAGTAATTAGCAGAGAGAGGTTTTATAAAACATTTAATGATGAATAGATACTGTCAGTGCTCATGCTCTGTAGTTGCCTGAATTACATTAAATACTTGTCATTTGGTTATATATCTGAGTTCTTTTCCAAGAACTAACAGTTATGGCAAATGTGTAGTTACAGGAATTTTTCACAGTTGTTTGGTTATAACTAAGATTGTTTTTATCTCTTAAGTGGAGTATGTAGTTATTATTTATTCTTGTGTATGTTTTTCCCATATTAAAATAAAAAACTTTAATTTATGGCTTTAAAGCATTGCCATACCTCAGGGAACAGTTATACTTATGAATGATATCAATTAAAGCTGCGAATAAAGTTCAATACCAGTGGGGAAAGTACTGTATGATTAATGTTTGTTCTTTGGATGAGCTTACCCTTTTTTTCCCCTTTTTATCCTTTGGCTCCCAATTGATGTCTGCCATACAGTTTTTATAATAGTGAAATATGTCTTTTCTTCTTGTTGGGAATGTGGGACAGAGGATACATTGTTTCCTCACAAGGACTCGGGGTTTTTTCTTTGTCCCATGCTTGGGACTATAGGTACAAAAGAGAAAAACTCAAAAAGAAAAAAACCGAGCTCAAAATTACAATCTTTCTTATTTAAATTTTGTAATTTTAGTATGGAGAATTTGGTATTGGATCAACTAACAATCTCTTTATATATGGTTTTCTTTATTCCCATTACTTGTTTGCTTGGTATTGTAAGGAGAAACTCTGTCTTTGTCACTCATAAAAGTGAAAGGCTTATAAGCCACTGTAGGTGACCTAGCCTGACCTGGTCGCATTTGTCATTTTATTGTGAGGTTTCATCTCACTGATATCAACGGACTTCCCTATGGGTTGTTCAGCTCGGTTCAACTGTTTGTGTTGGCCAGAACAGCGGCCAAGTTTACTCAGACAAAGGGTATGAACAAGAGGTATCTACAAGACCTCGCAGAAACATCTTCAGGTCGTAGTCGAACCGGTGACTGAATGAAAGTTTGGCATCTCCCCCAATGAATTTTCAAGGGAATACTGCCAACCACACAAGGTCAGCTTGCTGGTTAGGTTTAAGACGACTGAAACAGGTCTCGAGACGATAAAGAGGCTGGTGGAAGGTTGGAAGTTTGAATGACTTCAGCGTTGCAACTGGACTTGTTTGGAATGCACTTAAGAGTGTCTTAGCAGAACTTCCTTTACCAACACAGCACCTGTAGTACGCAGAACTACCGACAATCCTCCGCAGTGATGCGGGGCCAACTGTTTTGTTTCTCCCGCCAATTGACCTGAATCTACAGGGCCACGAGCAACTCCTTAACATCAACTGAGGAAAGAGAGTCCAGTAGTAGTAAGTCCATCACTTGGCGGGATGTAATCATAAGTTTAACCCGAGGAGCACTATACGTGCCACAGATTCCAAGAACATCAAAAATGTATATTCATCAGCCGAAATATTGTCTTGAGCATTATCTAGAATGATACTCTAATTAATTACTTTACTAAGACAGTGCCTGGCTTGCTCGATTGGTCTATCGCCAGCACAAATTTGGAAAGCCCCAAGGATGGAGTGAGCCGTGCCATTTGTTGTCGAGCGAAACGTAGAACACATCTACCTGAGAAACCACTTTTTTTTATTGAAATATAGTTCTTAAAACGCGCTCTAAGCATTTGTATTTTCTGGAAGCCAATTGAAATGCGCGTCAAAAAGCACATGAACCAATCTAAATTATGGATTTTGGACAGAGGAGAGAACATAATTGAACTCCTAGAATAGCCGTGATGATAAGAGGGTTAAAGCTTTGTACGTATTAGCATTCTTGAGGAAAGCCAGAGACATCGTGATATTGTGGTTTGACAATCCTTATCATTACTGAATCCTTGTAATCCTTATCATTACTGAATCAACGCAATTTTTAAGAAAAATCTTTGCTTCTGCTTTTTTTCGATGAATAAAACCAATTTCAATGATAACCAATATGTTAATCAATTTCTTTATTTATTCAAAACTTAACCAACAACTAAATGTAATCATTATCCTGTCACAAATGAACTCCGTATTTCCATAGGTTTGTTCAAAGTTAAATCACAGACGAAGCGATTATGTGTAGAGAACTGAAAAGTGGCTCTTCACAGGAAGACCCTAAATGACTTGTGTGTGTTCTGTACTTAAGTTCTGAAAAAACACTATATCACGGGATACATTTATGCCTCAGGTGATACAACGCTCTTTCCGATCGATCGGTTGTCGTAAAACTGGAACCAAATCAATCAGCATGAAGGCTCACATGGAGACAGTAAGAGTTTTAAGTGATGACAAGCAAACTACTGATGCGATGGAAAACGTGACTAGTTTAAGTTTTAGGTCTGGGATTTGTAGTTGGCGCGAGATTTCAGACCAATCAGAGAGCGAAGGAAATTAGATACAGTGCCTTATTTCAGCGATTACTTTCTACACAGTAATAAAAACTTTTCGTGGAGGTCCCGACCAAATTTCTATGGTATAGTGTTATTTCTCTTTCTTCCTCTCTCTCCCTTCCTCTCCCTCCCCCAACCTCTCTCTCTTTCACTCGATCTCTCTCAAACACAGCAACATTTCAGTGAATAAAACCTAACTTTTGTAACTTTATAACTTCAACAATAGTCCGAAGAATTGCCATACAAAAGTGTTGCTTCTCACCCACTTTAAAAAGCGTCCCTGTTTCCAATTTTATTGGGAAGATTGCCTCAGTAAGGTATTATTCGACTGTGTCTTACAGCGAACAAAATCCTATGTCTTTTCTCTTCCCTTGAAGCCTTATCTAAGACCATGGGACGAGGAGATGAAGTCGCAAACGCCAGCTTTTAAAAATGTACTCCGAATACTAAAAACCTTTCCGCCCTTATCAACGTCGCGCTCATTACTCTACTCACTGAGCGAAAAAGTACATAGGCTCCTCTGGAAGCCACCGTTATGCTAAAGAGGTCAACCGATGCGAAAGTATAACTTAAGATCTATATTGAAGCTAATGGTTAAGAATAGCACTAAGTTTAACTGATTATTTTCCGCACTGAGTTGTTCTGATCGGTACTTGTATATCAACAGTTTCAAAAGATACTAAAAGTATAATCAGGACTCGGGCTGGGGCTCAAAAACAGACGAGCACACCTGTTGGGCCAGTAGATCCTCTCTTTTGGCTTCTTCGTGTCGCCCAAGCTTTTTTAGGACGTGAGCTATCTCCCTGTGTGAACGTTCTGTCTCCTGGTGGTTTCCTAACACTTCGTCTTGGATAGCGAGGGCACTTCTAAGAGCTTCGAGAGCTTCATCCAATTCTTCTTTCATGGCTAAAGCCTGGTGATTGAATAATTAATTATTAAAATTCTGCTGAATTGCTAACTCACAATAGTGTTTAAGGGGCCTTGAAAAAGCTGAAACGGGTATAGTCAGTGGAGTGATAAAGAATCATGACTTTGAAGCCTAGAAATCCAATATTTGCACCCTTGAAGTTTCTGTAGAGGTTCAATCAATGAAAAGAATTCTGAGAATGGGATAAAATTTTGAAGAACACAAATATATATATTATATATATGTTTACCTTTCCAAAGTCATAGAAAGACCTTGCTGTTACTTGATGATTACCCAGAGAGTGCTTTCTTATGTGCAGTGCCTTACGCAGAAACTTTATCGCACTGCCATAGTTTTCAAGAGCTTGGTACGATGTCCCCAAGTCGTCCATCAAAGTAGCTGTGAAAGGATGGTCTCCCAGGAACTCTAGATACACCGGAAGTGAGTACTCCTCCCTGATTTTATTGGCCTCTTGATGATCTCCACAAAACGCATATGCAGCTACAAATAAGAGAGCCGTAGAAGGCTTAGATTAATCAGTTGTCTCATGAGTAAACAAAAGCATTAATCATATCAATTATGGGAAATATTTTATATTTAAACTAAATTTGCTTTTGAGGATGCTTTACTTTAGTTTTGGATGTTTTCCTCAGTTGTAAATATAAATATTAAACTGACTTTGATAAAGGGAAACCCTGCTTGTATGAATAAGATTTGCCCATGTTACGGCATTGAAGAGCTAAAAATATCGTTTCAATACTTGTAAACAGTCTTGAGGATATCATGTAGTTGTCCGCGCTCCATTTATGCCGCTCACCAAAAAAAACCTGTATGTAGGTACCTCAAAGCAGAATTATTAGAGGGGACTGCTAGGGAAAGCTAATGAATTTCAGAAGACTGATTCTCGCTTGGTCACGCAACTCTGCACGTGACTGTGCAAGAATAATTCAATATGGCGCCAAGCTTACCGTCGAGTTTTTCGTCAGTTGAACGGTTCTGCACTCTATGTGTGAAAAGAAAAATCATGCCAGGAGACAACTGATCCTCTTTTGGCTGTGATTCGAGCCGGAGAAACAACGGCGCTTTTGAGTGACTTAAGTCCGGGGAGATTTTTCTGGAAAGAGGAGCGCCTTGTGTATAAGGGCTGAAATTAAAATATTGTTTATGTGGTCCGATTACTCAGTGCACCCTTTCAAAGAGACATAATGCAAGATTTTACCTCCCAGGTCTTTATAAGCTGCTGCAGTAAAAATCCTGTTGTTCCTCTTCTCACCGATCTCAATGGACTTCTTTATCACTAGAATAGCTTGATCCAAGTCTTTGTGCTGGCCGAAACAGCGACCAAGTTTACTCAGGCAAAAGGCACGAATGATAGATGAGTCATCGCCAAGTTCCTTTTGGATCTTGTCAGCTTCTTTGAATTTGGACACAGCCGATGGACACGGAAGGTGACATGCACAATGGGAAAGGATGCCGTAGGCCTCTGCTGTCAAGCAGTCACCTCGTCTCTTCTTATCTCCCTTTGCAAGGCAGGCATTTGTAAATTTACTGTATACTCTAAGGAATTTAGCTTTTGTGAACACCTTGGCCAAGAAAGGAGTAACTTCGACTGCCGTATCGATGCACTTTTTCTCCAAATCGGGGAAAGATAGAGAATCTTTCAAGGCCTTCTTGATGTTGAATCGATTGTTGACAAACTTTTGGACGGCATCGCAGCAATTGTGGGACAAGAAAACAGCGTATAGATCCTGTAAAATTTCCAAATACCGAACGTTGAACAATTTTCTGGCTGAATGGTACTGTAGTCTCATATCTTCTTGAACTGCACGATCAACACAAAATGACTGAATGATATTGTGAACGTGGTACTCTTTTGACATGAAATTAAACTGGAGCATGGACTGATCCACTAGCCCTTGAAGCAACATTCCAAGTCTGTACTGAGAGAGTTGGCTAAACAGAAACTGGGCTTCAGCTGCGCTGAATGTTCTTGGGAAGACTGCCAAAGATACAAGAGCAGTTTGTTGGTCGGGTTGTAAACGACTGAAACAGATTTCGAGGCAGTGAAAAAGTTGATGATCATGGGACAATGTTGGAAGACTCGACTTGAATGATTTCAGAGTTGGCACCAAGCTTGTTTGGAACTCGCTTAGTAGAGCTTTAGCATCAATTCCTTTCGCTAAAACAGCAGCTGTGGTGCGTAGAACTAACGGCACTCCACCGCAGTAGTGGGCCAACTGTTCCGCATCTTCCTCTGATACTCTTGACTCCAGCGTCAAAAGCAACTCTTTGGCGTGGTCTGGACAAAGAGAGTCCAAGCAGACTGGTAACTTATTGACAGATAAAAAGTCTATTACTTGGCGGGATGTGATCGTGAACTTAACACGAGAAGCAGTTTGGGCCACAGACTTCACGAAATTGCAAAATGCATCTTTCTTTTCAGGAAGTAACATGTCGTCCACGTTGTCCAAAATGATGATGGTGTGATTTGATAGTGTGCGAAGACAGTGCTTTGCTTGCTGGATTGGGTCTGCGCCGGCTAAAATTTGAAGAGCTCCCAGGAGGGAGTTTACCATGCCATTTAATGACCTCATACTCTTGAGGGTAATATAGAACACATCCATCTTTCCCTTTGAAACCAGTTCACGTCCTACTTGTATGGCTACTGCAGATTTGCCAAAACCTGGAGGTCCTGTGATGGAAACTATTCGACAGGGATCGCTCGGAGACAGTTTCTCCATTATGAGGGAGCGTTGCCCTTTCCGCCCCACAAAATTTGGAACCTCACAAGGAATACCACCCACGTTCTTGAATGATTTTGTAAGAGCAGCTTCTAATAAATTCAAGACAAATTAGCAATTAAATCGAGAAAATAAGCATAAAAACAATATCTTTTCCTTGCTTTAAGTTTTTCTGTTAACCATAGTAATTATAAGAGTTTGTAAACCCCCAGAGACGACTACGACCCTCTCGAATCGTATTACTTAGAGTTACTTCGAAAACCTACTGATTGCTTTGGTCACGAGGGGAAATCACTTGTTAAGGAGTTATACCAGCCATTCCTTCACAAATTAGAATAACGTAAATTATATAATAAATAGCACATCAATCAAGGTTGTATCAACCTTTATTCAACTTGTGTAGTGTAGGCGAAGTAAGTAAGCTTGTAAGCTGGAGAACTTTCTGGTAAGTTGCACACTACCTTCTAAGTTTTGGAAAGACCTCTTATTTAATTTACTCTGCAATAAACATTGTGCAATGTAAAAGTCATTTAATTCACAAATCTACGAGTTTCCACTTAAATACTTACCTTGTACACCAAGTAGACGATTTCTGAGGTCCATCCTTCCAATGTGATAGAGCAAAGAAGACAGCATATGCTTATTTTCATCACTCGGCTCAGAGTAATGAGGGACATCGCAAAACCGCTCGCGCCGTGGGCGTTTCGCTGTTTCGAGACGACTGACTGGAATTGGTAGTCCGCACAACACATTTAGCTTCTCAAAATCGTCATCAGTTAATTCCTCCTCAATAGAAAGCTGCAACTGGCTTTCACCTGTATCTAATGGGATTAGAATATATCATTAAGGAAACTCTATAACTGTTAAGCTAAAATGTTCCCCAGCACTTAATTTTCTGTGTCAAGGTAAATAATTCTATAAAGTGATCGTTCATTTGAAAAGGTTACTTTCCCTGATTTTCGGCCTCAGTTTTTATATCCTGATTGGGTAATTTGATATATACATGTTTGAAGCAAACACGAAGCAGAAATCTCTGTTTTGATTCACTGTAATTACAATTTAATTTTGACTTTCTAAAAAAGCGAAAACAGATCGCCTTGATAGCTACTTAAGAGAATAGGAAAACATTTTTATAACCTTTTTTTTGTTCTAAAGTTTTAAGGGGGACTTAGTACCTTAAAAGACCTATGAACCCAATTATCGCATGGAAATAAAAAAAAGGATGATTTGGAGCTGAGCTCTCTTCATCAGAAAGGAGTCACCAGTGAAAATAAAATAACAGCCATAAAAGCGATATTTCAGTTACTGCTAGTTGCACAGTTTGATTGACCTACCTGGGATACTTCCTAGAGACACTACATGGTCTTTTAAATCGATCAGTAACTCATGGGTTTTTTCCGTTTTTTCGTCAATCGATTCGAGTCGATCTCTAATGTCATCATCTTGTTTTTGCCATTCTTTTAGAAGGCTTTTGTAATCTTCTTCAGTATCAGGATCCATGCATTCAGTTTTCACTTTTCTTATCAGTTCGTCATACTTCGCCCCTCCTAATCTCACCAATACTTCTCGAATGTCATTCCAATAGCTGTTGAAGCTGGTTTCATCAATGGAGGCCTTCGTGACATGCGCATACAAGGAATTTCTGAAATGTCTCACTCTTAAAATGTCTGCACCAACAGAATGATCCGTTGGAGCTGGAGGGCGTCTCCAACCTGTTGCTGGAGGTGATAGGTTACAGATGTTTATCAAGAGCACGCACAAGGTAGATATGTCAAAATTCTCAGATGAAACCGTCGCGTGTATGGCTGGGTTCATGGAGTCCCACTGTGCTTGGCTAAGGATCCTTCTGGATCTTAGAGACTTCAGTTTAGGCATACAACTGTGAAGTACGACATGGAGATTTGCAGGGTCATGGATGTCATTGAATTTCTCTCGTAATACCTGGGAGCCCACTTCAATCAGTAGCCGACAAAGTCGTGCATAATTAGTTGCTTCCTTGGTAAATGATATTGGCGGCGGATGAGAAGCCATAATAAAGATAGTTTATTACAGTTGAGGCTTTAACCTGAAAAACATTAAATAAACAATAGTTCATGTAGCAAATGGAATTTCTGTTGTGTTCTTTGACGAGTTTGCGTGAAGTTACGCCAGGGTAACATAACCATGTGTGGATATTTATTGTCATCCGTATGCCGCCTTTCGTTTCAATCGCCAGTATTTGTGTATTATAATTTAATAATAGTAATTTAACAGTCCGGATATTTTTCTTAAGACCACTCTAGTGCCTTTCTTCCTCTCTTATTTTCTTTTTTCTTTTCTTTTTGTCACAGGACTTTAGCTTTTGCGGACGGGAAATGTAAAGGATTAGGATAGGTGCATAAATGTCTATTTTGCTTGTAAAAATTTGGAGCCTAAGGTCAACAGCAAAAATTATAAAATGTTGCATGAGATGGATTGTGCTTTTAAAGTTATTTTTCTCAATTCTTATCGTAGTTTTTGTCGAAATCAGAGTAAAAAAGTCTAGCAATTGCAACAACACCTAAAAGAACAATTTCTGTCGCACGCCTGACAGTTGACCCGTATGTTGCAACCATTATTTTATGATTCAGGCTGGTTATAATTGAAATAATATGACTGTAACGTAATAGGATTTTCTTAGAACATTTACAATAGTGTCAAAATATAAGCTTTTCAAAGTTTCATGTTTCTGCTTGACTTGCGTTACATTAGAGCTATTCAAACTGATTTTTGCGACGTCTCACTCGAGCATATCCGGTTCCCGGCAAAGCTGTCTTTGAAGTTTTTTGTTGCACCGACATCTTAAGTTTTATAGATATAAGAACGGGTAAGGTTGTCTCGACCCGGTCGGGAGGAATGGCATCTTCAAGTCCATTTTTAAATAAAAATCTGTTTAGGTTGACTTTGTCCTTCGTCTGAACTATGAAATCATATGCTGCTGTAAGCTGGCATGAACTTATATCTACTAGTTTCTTCCTTGACGCTCTTTTCCTGTAATAATTATGTAATTAGGACAGCATCATCAACCCTATCGTTTTGCATTAGCTTCCTTAGGGTAATAAGATCGTAGCTCAACGAATCATTGTAGGCCAGGTGCAAGTTGTATTTTTACTAAAAAGAACCTCTCGAGAACCCGAGTGGTTATCAAATGACACCGGGTTTAGCGAGACAACAATAAACAAGGAAAATCAATTAAAGCATTAACAGTTGTCGTGCAATTTCTTTCTTTTCCAGCTATGTTCAGAGCAAGAAATCTTAAAAAACAGGGAACTGCCTAAGCTTTATCGCCAAATTAGTGAAAGGACTCTTGGAACTTTTGAGATTTATCCTTGTTAGTTGAACAAATAATCCTGTAGTGAAATAAATATGATGTGTATTGAGCCTTGTGTGATTCAGGAAGTCTGAATACTGGACTGTTTTCTCTAACGATTTAAGGGTCTTCTTGGCTGAGATACGACATGTAAACAGAAGTTTGTGTTCAAAAGCGTCACAAAAACGCGCTCGGAGCAGTTTGCGCTTCCTTCCAGCGGTGCCGGCCACAGCGGCCTATAAATATCGCACTTCTACAACGCAAATGGTTGTCTCTTCCGGCGTTGATATTAATTTAGCTACTGCATAAGAGTATCATTCGTTGAATTCGTAATAAAATATACGGAAAGTAAATTAAACTTACCGAGATGGTTTACGGTTTTATAGATGGGACTTTGAACACTTATCAGGCAAGCGCGTCGTTGCTAGCGCTATCACGTTCCCGTAATCAGAAACACTACAATCGTTAACGTATTTCCAATTCCTAGAAATCATGGTTCATGGCGCTGCTGGGGATAATGACATCATCAAGGGTGGCAAGGTTCCAAACTTAGAGTGAAGGCGAACCTTACGGCGACCTAGTTGAAAATTTGTATTCGCACTTTACAAGATATATCTCCCTCTGATAACATTTGAACTAGAAATACTTTTGTCGCAACCTTTTTGTTCTTTTGTTTTAGAAGTAAACAACTAAAACACAGAGTCGAAGTAAAATCACATGTGCAACAGCTAACATATAACTATTCTCTAGGTCTTTTATTACAAACGGATCAATTTGCTGATTAATTTATAAACACTCATGTTACCTGATGAATGCATATTGTCGAATGACAACAACTGCGATCAAAAGAAACAAAAGATAAACACGAAAAATAATTTTTAATTTAGGGCAAATTATTTTTTATGGATAAGCTCCTTAGAAACTTGAAACTTGACCCAAGCAGTCCCTCCTTTTCGGCGCACTCCGTCGCGTGAATTTAAAAATATTACAGACTGCAGTTTCCGTGTGCCTTCCAGAGTTCCGCGCGAAGCGCTAACATCAATTTTTTTTCCACTGACCTTTTTTGAGCCGCGTGAGGGACTTCGCCGAAAAGGAGGGACTACTCGTAGTCTATTTACAAACATGCACTGTTGACAGAAAACAGGAGCCCAATACGTGATGGGCTCCTGAAGAAAAGTATTCCTCCGATGGAAGAAGCTATATCTACATCCTTTTAGAAAGTTGTGTCAGTAGCAAAGTGCCCGAATCTAAATGGTCCTTAACAGCGTTTAATTCTCACTTTTTCTAACAGGGGAGTCACCGAACTATACACTTTTACCTGTCTGACTAGCAGTACCTTTTCACTGGATCAGTCGAAACGGACAGTTAAACGGCCAATGGAAACTAAGCCCCTAAATTTTATTGGTATAAACTAAAACAGTGGTTATCGTTGAGGGTGCGCTCTGATTGGCTCCTCAAACTCCAAATATCCTTTGCTATTCACCTCCGAGCAATAACCGCAGGATTTGCGCCAAAAAGTAATGTAATCGTTGCAGGAATGAAAGAGTTTAAAAATCACCTTTTCGTGCCTTATGATCTCACTGTTTTAGTATATACTAAAAACTACTTTTCACCTTAGTGTCGATGTCTAGCGAAGGTGGTAAAATCCATCACTAGCCACCTCCGTCTGAATAGTCGGTAGCTAGTTAATGAAATTCACATCTCACACATATTCTAACCAATGAAAATCATGGAAAACCTATAGGGAGTAGGTTGCACAGGTTCAGTTTGAAAACAAGAAAAATGGATGAAATTGACTGGAGTTTGATGCCTGCTCTGACATTAAATATTTCATGGCCGAGTTTCTTGCAACTGGGAATTACTACAAATCAGGGTTCAACTTGACTAAGCTTGCACGATTACTCACTAAATTGTGCTCCATAAACTTCGAAATTTGAAACAAATAAATAGAAATCCTTACGGGGCTAGTATAAGTATTGAAAGGCTTGGCAATGATTGTAGGAATTTTCTTCTGAAGTATCACAATACGCTTTCATTTTGTGGGATAAGTCGATGCCAATACCGAAACACAATAAACACGACAAGGATAAACCCAACTATAAAAATCGTTCGTAACGATGATAAAAGAGGGCAAAAACTTGATTTTTTACATTATTCCAATGAATTTAGAAAATATTCTTACCACACTGATGAGATACCAGTTGGCCTGAGTTTTATTTACATCGGTACGTTTTTAAAGAAACTGTGGCGCGGCGACGGTGGAAGAGTATAACATGATAATTCAGTATAATCAACTGAGTTGATAACGTAAATTGGTCACCGTAGAAAATTTTAAAGCTGAAGTTTCGAGCGTTAGCCTTGCGTCATTTGCTCTGACGGAGGGCTAACGCTCGAAACGTCAGCTTTAAAACTCTTTACGGTGGCCAATTTCAGTAGTTAGTACTATCAACTGAGTTGGTAATATCACATTACCCTTTTATTCACATGCTTCAGTCTGTTCCCCAAAACCCAAGAGTTTTACCTCGAGTTTCGGTTTTGAGAATATGCAATTAACGAGGATTTGATCCTCGTTTGTCCATCACATCACTCTTTTTACTCACTGTGTTCTTCGTGATCTTTTGGTCAGGGCCTAAAATATCGTTTTGAATTACAAAGGCCTTATCGAGCTCCTCCCAAGCCTCATCGAACTGCCCTTGAAGGGCTAAGACATCGCTAAGCTGAACGCACGAACGAGTTGTATCCTGATGATGACCCAACAGCCTCTTTCGTAGCTCATGAGCTTCCCTGGAGTACATCTCGGCCTGGTCGATGTAACCTCGTTCAGAGCTTCCAGCTGCAAGGGCCTTGTACGAGTCAGCGATGTAAAACAAAATTGAAGCTGTCCAGGGGTGGTCACCAAGCTGCTCTTTGTAAACTGGCAGAGTGTTCTCTTTCCAAATGTCGATTGCTTTTTGATGATCACCAAACAATCGATAAGAGTCTGGCAAAATGTGAAGACAATATATAACTTTCACATAGTTTAATGAATCCTTCAATTAATCCCTACCGCATTTCAAAAAGAAACAACTGGTATGACGAGAGAGATGACTTATGATTCAGAGCCAGTACGCATCGAGGGTGATTTTGTCAAATAATATAAAGCTTGTAAGCCATAAACTTTGAAGGGATATTTCTCAAATGGGTTAGAAACATTGGTTTCCTTCTCAAATTAACAGATCCCTCCCCATATCCAAATTACCTCATTGTCAGACTAACCAAGGAACATCAACCTTTTTAACCATAAGGTTCCTGACGAATTTTTCCTTCTAATAGCACCTTTTGAATCAAAAATTAAGCGCATGAAAAATAAATTAAATGTAGGCAAATTAAAGAAGCAAGATCTTGTTTGTTGACTAAATTCTCCTTGTCAATACCATTGGAAATGTTTTAAAACAGTATGGAGAATATGCATGGGGAAGTTAGGCTGTAAGGGGTCACGCATTCAGAGTTGCTCATTTCGCTTTCATGTCGAAGCCGACAAACAAGACTATTCCCTCTTTCTCCATGAAAATAAGACTCGGCGAGATTCCAGTACATAAGTTTAGTATGTTCCCTTTCCATTTCTCATTTGATTTGAGATTTACTTGTTGTCCTCTCGGTTCAGTAAAAGAAACCGCCCAGCGCGCTTTGTCATCCTTTTAGCCTCCATTCAGTCTCCAACAAGGATACGCGGGTGTTATACGGACTGCAAACAAAACATTAACCTACCCCCAAGGTCACAGTATCCAGCAGCAACATACAAACGGTTGCCTAAAGAATCTCTTATTGAAATTCCTTCCTGTATGAGCTCTCGTCCCTTTTTTTCTTCTCCCTGTGAAAAAAATAACTCTTGTAAATATCCGGGTTAAGTCTACCTTAGTGCGAGTGATACCCCATTAGGAGTGACGCAAACTCTCCTATTTCCGCCATTATTGATAAAGTTTCATTAGATTTTCGTACACTTCGCCTTAGCGTTAGATTCTTATGAGCCCCACAAAAGGAAAATGCAGGGATGGTACTTAAAAAGAAAGCCATTGAGAAAGATTCTCTTTAAAAAGGAGGAGATAAGAAAGAAAATCAAAACAAAAAAAAAAGGCACACAGTCCCCTTTTATATTTGCTATGATCTCACCTGCAATACAAAACATACTCCGAGCTTACTAGCGATGTGTGCATGCGTTAAGGACTTTTGTTCCTCCTCTGGTAATGTCCTGCGGATGTCATATGCTTCCTGAAACTTTGCAAGTGTGACTTGGTTTTCTTCAGGGCTGTCTTTGCTGTAACACCCGTCACAGAGACGGCGGAATCCGAGTGAATTCAAGCTCTCTGCATGCCTCTTCATATCTCCGGACGCTTTAGCAATATCACAGCATTTCTGGTACAGCGCTCTGCTCTCTTTAGGAGGTGTTAAAACTTTAGCCACGAAATCCAGCACTTCTGTACTGTTAACGACGTCTAAAACGAAATGTTTGTCATATAAATCGCTAGAGTTTTCGAGACAATTCTTCAGCACTTCCATGATGTTTGCCTTCTGCTGTCGAAACTTATGGATCGCAATTAAAGCTGAGTCTTTGCTGATAAACTCTTTACTCAACACTCTTAGCAGACCAAGATAATGATGGTTAAATTTACACTTAGTGGCGCGCCACAGGTCACCCATGCCTAATGATTCTTTCTCTGACCGGAAGTAGGCTTGGACCAGCGGATGCATCCTCATCTTTCCATCGGCATTCCTTTGAAGAAGAGCATACTTGACCATCCTGGTCTTCACTGTTTCACAGTGTAAAGGATCTTCAAAAAGAAACTGTATGTCTTGCGCTGAGAACTCCGATGGGAAAACAGAAAAAAGGACAAGATTTCGTTTTACCTCATTGGAAAAGTTGTTAAAAAAAACTTTCAGCGTATTGTAAACATCGCTCGCACTGATCCTGAAAAGTTGTATGGGATTATTCCCGAGCTGTTGGATTAACAGCTCGGGACTAAAACCTTTGTTCAGCGAGTCAGAACAGGTCACAAGAAGGAGTGGTATTCCACCACATAATTTAGCAAGTTCCTTGGAGTGTTCCTCACTACAGTCGTCAACAAGACTCCGGAGCAGTTTAGCAGACGATTCGGTATCTAAAGGTTTGAGAGGAAACCTACACACGTCTGCCGACACGAATCCAACATCTTTTCGAGTAGTGATTATCAACTTTACATTCGGGGCAGATTTCACGAGCCATTCAGTGAATTCATCAAATTCCTCACCCTGTATATTCTCTGTGTTGTCTAGTACAAGGACATTCGGGATATCAAGCTTCGATAGTTTACGCTTCGCAAGGGATATAAAGTCAGCGGTTTCCGACCAGGTGCGACTACTCAATCGATCAACAATCTCACTGCAGATGTCTACTAGCTTCCGATGATGACTTTCTACTCGAATATGTGTTACAGACTGGTCACCCCTTTGCTTTAACAAGTGACTTACACGGATTCCCACGTCAGTCTTTCCCATACCTGGGATAGAAAGAAGAACAACCATACGAAAGGACTGCAGTTTCTTTTCGATTTCATCTACGTCCGCGTCTCTTCCAACAAAGTGTGCAGTTAAATACGGAAGATTTCGAGGTTGACCGCTCGGCGACGACGGTGGACCTAATAAACGAAAAAATAAATAAATAAAGAAAAGGTTTGAACAGATACAAGAGCGATAGCTGACCACAGCAGAAGTCCCAAAAACAAGCCGAGGATAATACCAATTGAAACTTATATGTAAAACCCCAAATAAGCCCTTAAAGATTGTGCTAGCATAATTTTTGCCATAATAATATACATGACAAAATTACGCGCGTCTGATACGTGCCTTTGAGAAGAAAGAGATAGCTATCAAAGAGAATATCAAGGAACATTACACAAATCATGAGGGTATATATAGAGGCTTGTCTATTAAAATGTCTTTTTATAGACAAGCAGTATCCATATCTGGGAGCTTCTCCAGGAAGAATTCAAGTTTGTAAGTGTTGTGTCAAGACACTTTTGGAGGTCAAGAGCATTTTTAGCAAAAGAAATCTTCAACCCCATGTCACTGGGGTAGCTCACTGCCTTGATCAAGTGGGTGGCAAATACTAAGTAAAAAAATAACGTTTTGGAACTATTAAATACAAGGACAGCTAGGTTTAGCGTGATTGGAACAGTGTAATCTTGTTATATGTAGACTCTTAAGGGAAATTAGTAGTACCTGTAAAATTTGACCAAGAACTGTGGGAGCAAATGGTGGGGAAGCTATCAAAGTTCTTTTGGAACGCATGGTGCCTGAACTCCTTAGTGGAAAGGTTCAGGAAGAGGTTACTCACGCCTGACTAAGCCTTTAAGAACCACAATGGAATTCAAGCACCATCTATGTTAAAATTAATTTAATATACATCTAAAGGATGCAAAATGGTCTTTATGACCTGATTACAGGTTAGAAGATACTCTTCATTTGCTTATTGAGTTTTTATATCAAGAAAGATATGATAGTACTTATAGATGCATTGTGATATGACAGAAGTGTAAGTTACTGTGGCATCACAAGTTTTTGTCTGTTAACCAATATTATCTTCAGTGGATCAACTCCAAAAAATTCCTTTGTTTCCTGAACTTAACCAGAAAGTGAAAGTGGAGGAAGACGGTTACAAAACTATTCAAATTTTATCAGCAAAAGGCACAAGTGGCATAAGCAGATTTTTTTACTTATTGCGATCCCAGTATATCAATTTCTCGACAAAAGGTTTCAAAATATTAAACATCGCAAGTTGGAAATTCCGTGAAGAATTTCAGGGATTCGTAAATTTTCAGTGCATTATCCCTGACAAGTTTCCATTGCAACTCTAGCGTGTTGTCGAGTTCGTTTCGAAGTGTTTTCTCTATTCATTGGACCTTTTTTGGCGTTGAGTTGGACTTCTAACGCGGGAATACAGATAACGGCGTGATATGTGACTAACACAAGTCTTTAGACTATACGATTTTACGCCACTATCTGCGTTGGTACAATAATTAAACAAATTAATATATAATAAAAGTATATTAAAGACGTTTAATGTTACAGTATATATTACCGACTGGAGGAGGTTACACCATTAGTTCACGGCGTAAAATCTTACAGTACCGTATATATCTATTACCGACTGGAAGAAATTGCGCTGTTAATTAGCGCTGTAAAATTTTACAGTATGTATGTGGATGGCTTTTCAGAGTTGCAACTTTACATTCCTGTTATGTGAAAATTGTACTTATTTTAAAGCCAATATGACAAACGTAATTTTTTCATGTCCATTATTAACAAAAAATTGCTCTTGCAAATTGGTTGTCTTTAAAAAAATTGCTAGTGCTTATCAACGCCAAATTGCACTCAAAATCATGTTACTACCAATACAAATTGACGATATGTACAAAAGAAAACAAATCAAAACACAGGCATAAACAAAATGCATATAACACAAAAATTTTTCAATTGAAAAGATTTAAAATTGCATTTCTGAAAAGCTAATTCTTTATCAATTATCATTCTTCTCCCCATCTGATTATGACATTTTGTCCACAAAAAGTTCTGGAACTATTATTTCTCTTATTAGGTAAAGGGGGGAGGGGGGGGAGAGGGGTGTTAGACTGATATACAGTATATCACTGTTTATGTCATGTCTTTTAAATTTTACTAAGAGGTTTAGAACTGGCAGCTATGCGACAGGGATCGCTCGGAGACAGTTTCTCCGTTATAAGAGAGCGTTGCCCTTTCTGACCCAGAAAACTAGTTTCTTTCACTGATTTTCGGCCTCAGTTTATGTATCCTGACTGTGTAAGGATACACAAATCTCTTCCTTGATTCACTGTAATCACAATTTTATTTTAACTTTCCGACAAAGCGAAAACAGAATGCCTAAGTAGCTACTAAAGATATTCTACTGGTGCCTCAAGTAGCAATTTCTGTCCTTAAGGGGGCCTTAGCAACTTAAAAGACCCATAAATCCAATTATCGCATTAATATATTTTTAAAAAAATTTAATTTGGAGCTGAGCTCTCTCCATCAGAAAGGAGTCACCAGTGAAAATGAAACAACAGCTTAAGTTACTACTAGTTGCACGGCATAGGGTAAAATATGGACTAGACTATTTTTTGGACTATTTTTTGAACCATTTTATGGACCAAATTTTTTTGGACCATTTTATAGGGGGGGGGGGAAGCACACCATTAGTACTCAGGGAGGGGTGGGATGCAGTCTATCAGTACCGAGGGCGGGGTGGAAGAAAATATCGAAAATTTAAAATATCGCGTTTACAATCCTAGCTCCACTGTTGAGTTATGGTGTGCCTTTTGAGTCGACTTGTGCACCATCAGTTGCTTCACGTTTCCTTTTGTGTATACAGTAGGTAATTGGTAAATTTATCTATCTTCCTTTTGTCACTGATCTTATCAGACGACATCACGGAATTCCCAGTACTTAGCCCTCAACTTAGCAGCATATTAAATTCACAATTGTAGCCTTTATACCTCTACTATATAAAATCATAAGTGAACGATTTCGAAGAGGAGTTAATCACCGATAAAGGAGTTAATCACCGACGAAGGAGTTAATCACCGACGAAGGAGTTAATCACCGAAGAAGGAGTTAATCACCGACAAAGGAGTTAATCACCAACAAAGGAGTTAATCACCGCGATTTCCGGTGCCGGTGATTAACTCCTTTGTTTGTGAAACAGATAAACTCGATATTTGCGCTTTCCCATATTGCACGTACAGCGGTGTTTTGCTCGATTTGAGAATATGGATTCCTCTTCGAAATCGTTCTCTGATGATTTTATATAGTAAAGGTATAAAGGTTAAAATTGCAGTAGCGCTTGTGAATTTTATATGCTGCTAAGTTAAGGGCTAAGGACCGGAAATTCCGTGATCTCGTCTGATAAGGTCAATGGCAAAAGGAAGATAGATAAATTTAGCAATTACATATTGTATACACAAAAGGAAACGTGAAGGCAACTGGTGGTGCACAAGTCGACTCAAAGGTACGCGCACAACCCAACAGAGGAGGATCGTAAACGCACTATTTTAAATAAAATTTAAAGTCTAGTGTTTACATGGCAGTTTCGTCTTCGCATGACAAAAACACGAAGAGACGTAGCGGCCAAGGGCAAAAATTTTGACATACAAAAAGTCAGTCGAGAAACCGATTAAAATAATTTGTACGATCGAGTAAAAGTTTCATTAACTAACCATCTCCCACCCCCCTGCGTAGTAATAGTCCGTCTCACACCCCTCCCTGACTAATAACACTTTGCCTCCCACCCCTCCTTCAGTACTGATAGACTGCATCCACCCCTCCCTAAATACTAATGGTGTGCTTTCCCCCCTACAAAATGGTCAAGAAAAAAAAATGGTCCAAAAAATAGCCCAGTCCATATTTTACCCTATGCCCTAGTTGCAGAGTTTTATTGACCTACCTGGGATATCTCCTAGAGACTCTACATGGTCTCTTAAATCGAGCAGTAACTTATAGGCTTTTTCAACTTTTTCGTCAATCGATTCGAGTCGATCTTTAATGTCATCATCTTGTTTTTGCCATTCTTTTAAAAGGCTTTTGTAACCTTCTTCAGCATCAGGATTCATGCTCTCAGTTTTCATTTTTCTTATCACTTTGTCATACTTCGCCCCTCCTAATCTCACGAACACTTCTCGAATGTCACTCCAATAGCTGTTAAAGCTGGTTTCATCAATTGAGGCCTTCGTGACATGCGCATACAGGGAATTTCTGAAATGTCTCACTCTTAAAATGTCTGCACTAAGAGAGTGATCCGTTGGAGCTGGAAGGCGTCTCCAACCTGTTTCTGGAGGTGGTAGGTTACAGATGTTCATCAAGAGCACGCACAAGGTGGAGATGTCAAAATTCTCAGATGAAACCGTTTCGTGTACGACTGGGTTCATGGAGTCCCATTGTGCTTGGGTAAGGATCCCTCTGGATCTTAGAGACGTCAGTTTAGGCATACGGCTGTTAAGTATGATGTGGAGATTTGCAGGGTCATGAATGTCATTGAATTTCTCTCGTAATACCTGGGAGCCCACTTCAGTCAGGAGCCGACAAATTCGTGCATAATTAGTTGCTTCTTCGGTAAATGATATTTGCTGTAGGTGAGAGGCCATAATAAAGACAGATTGCAACAGCTGAGGCTTTAACCTGTCAAATATCAAATTAACAATATTTTATGTAGCAAATGGAAATTCTATTGTGCTCTATGGCGAGTTTACGTTAAGTTACGCAAGGGTTACGTAACCATGTGTAAATAGTAAGCCGCCATTATCACAATTTACGCAAGGGTTGGTTGCATAACCATATGTGGATATTTATTCTTCTTCATATGCCACGTTTCATTTCAATCGCCCTTATTTGCACATTAGTTGAATTCAATGACATAATTTAATAGTCTGGTCATTTCTTTTTAAGACCACTCCAGTGCCTCTCTTTCTCTCTTCTTTTCTTTTTCCTTTTCTTTTTTCGTTACAGGACTTTTACGGACGGGAAATGGAAATGATCAGGATAGGTGCATAAATGCCTATTTTGCTCGTAAAAATCTCCAGCCTAAGGTCAACAGCAAACATTGTGCATTGTTGCAGGAAATGGATTGAGCTTTTAAAGTTATTTTTCTCGGTTCTACACGTGTATAGTGTAGTGGTATTCGACATTCATATATCAGATATCTGCTGTGTACTTTTTCTAATCGCAAAATTGTAGAAAGGACGGATCGCTTATGCTTCAAGGACATGATGATCGTGAATAGACATTCGTGACGCTGTGTAGCTTGTTTATCTTGCATACCACGCCGAACGAGCCAATAGAGCGTGAAATCTCACATAGCATCAAAGCCAATCAGACCTAATTCGAATGTTCTTCGTTAGTTACGACGCGTGCGAGCGCTACCTTTGCTTTTTGAAAGCGACACAAACTCGCCTTTACTTCACTTTTCAACGCTGTAGTTTGAAAAAGAATATGGTTACGGATCTTGATCAAGTCTAATAAACATTCATGACAAAATTGGGACCAGAGAAAAAGTCTGGATAATCGAGAAATCCGGGTAATCGAGGTCCGGATAATCGAGATTCGACTGCAAAGCATTAACAGTTGTGGTGCAATTTCTGTCTTTTCCAGCTATATTTAGGGCTAGAAATCTTCAAAGACATGGAACTGCCCCATCTTCGAAATAATCCGGTAGTGAAGTAAATATGGTGTGTGTTGGGCCGTGTGTGAGTCAGGTAGTCAGCCTTGCACTGGACTGTTTTCTCGAACAACTAAAGGATCGTCTTGGCTGATATACGACATGTAAACAAAAGGTTGTGTTGAAAAGCGCCACAAAAACGTGTACGGAGCAGTTTGTGCTTCCTTCGTGCCGGCCTCAGCGGCTTACAAATATCGCACTTCTAGAGCGCAAAATGGTTGTCTCTTCCGGCTTTGATTTTTTAATCCAGCCGTGCATAAGTATATCATTCCTTGAATTCGTTGTAAATTATATAGAAAGTAAATTAAACTTACCGGGATGGTTTACGGTTTTGAACACTTATCGGGCGAACGCGTCTATGCTAGCGCAATCACGTTCCAGTAATCAGAAACATGGCAACCGTTGACGTTCGTATTTCCAATTCCTAGAAACCATAGATCATGGCGCTGCTGGGGGTAATGACATCATCCAGGGTGGCAAAGTGAAGGCCAACCTTACGGCGACTTAGTTGAAAATTTGTATTCGCACTTTACAAGATATATTTCCCTATGACTTGAACTAGAAATAGTTTTGTCGAAACCTATTTGCTCTTTTGTTTTGGAAGTAAACAGTTATAACACAGAATCGAAGTAAATTCATATGTGCAACGGCTATAACAAATAACTATTCTCTGGCTCTTTTACTACAAGCGGATCAATTATTTTATTGATAAAGAAACACTTATGCTACTTGATGAATGCATGTTGTCGAATGATAACAACCGCGATCAAAAGAAACAACATGCAACCTCGAAACAGAATTTTTGATTTAGCGCAAATTATTGTCTATGGATAAGCTTCTTAGAAACTTGAAACGAGCAGTCCATCCTTTTCGGCGCACTTCGTCGCGTGAATTTGGAAATAATACAGACTGTAGTTTTCCTGCGTCTAACTTCCAGAGTTCCACTAACCCTTTTTTGACCCGCGTGACGGACTTCGCCGAATAGGAGGGACTACTCGCAGTCTACTTACAAACATTCACCGCAGACAGAAAAGTAATTCCCCGGATGGGAGAAGCTAAATCTTCTTCCTCTCGGAAAGTTGTGTCAGTAGCAAAGTGCTCGAATCTTCTTGGTCCTTAACAGCGTTTATTTAACACTTTTTCCAAGTAGGGAGTCACTGAACTGCACAATTTTACCTGCCTGATTAGCAGCACCTTTTAATTAGACCAGTCGAAATGGACAGTTAAACAGCCAACGGAAACTAAGCCACTTAATTTTATCGGTATATACTAAAAACATTGTTAAGGCGCGCTGATTGGCTACTCAAACTTCGAATATGGGCTGTGGGATTCGCAACCAAAAATATTGCAATAGTTCCAGGAATAAATGAGTTAAACTCGTCTTTTTGTGCTTTATTATCTCACAGTTTAAGTATATACACCTCACCTCAGTGTCAATGTCTAGCGATGGTGGGAAAACCCACTACTTACCTCCTTATGGGGTTAGTATGAGCATTGAAAGGCTCTTTGGTGATGACTGTAGTAATTTTCTTCTGAAGTATTATAATACGCTCTAATTTTGTGGGATAAGTCGATGCCAATTCCGAAACACAATAAACACGACAGGGAAAAATCAAACTAAAAAAATCGTTCGTAACGATGATGAAAGAAGGCAAAAACTTGATTTTTACATTATTCCAATGAATTTAAATAAATTCCTTGCAACACTGATGAGATACCAGTTGGCCTAAGTTTTATTTACACGGGGGTAAGTTTCTAAAGAAACTGTGGCGCTTCGTCGGTGGAAGAGTTTAACGTAGTAATTTAGTCTTATCAACTGGGTCGATAACGTAAATTAGCCACCGTAAAAGGCTGATGTTTCGAGCGTTAGTCCTTCCTCATTCGATTTGAATAAGGGCTACCGCTCGAAACGTCAGCTTTTAAACTCTTTACGGTGGCTAATTTACGTTATCAACTCAGTTAATAATATTGATATTAATAATACATTACATTTTTATTTACATGCTTCAGTCTGTTCACTAAGAATCAAGAGTTTTACCTCGAGCTTCGGTTTTGAGAATTTGCAGTGAACGAGGATTTGATGCTCGTTTGTCCATCACGTCACTCATTTTGCTCACTGTGTTCTTCGTGATCTTGTGGTCAGGGCCTAAAATATCGTTTTGAATTACAAAGGCTTTATCGAGCTCCTCCAAAGCCTCATCGAACTGCCCTTGAAGGACTAAGACATCGCTAAGCTGAACGCACGAACGAGCTGTATCCTGATGATGACCCAACAGCCTCTTTCGTAGCCCATGAGCTTCCTTGAAGTACATCTCGGCCTGGTCGATGTAACCTCGCTCAGAGCTTCCAGCATCAAGGGCCTTGTACGAGTCAGCGATGTAGGACAAAATTGAAGCTGTCCAGGGATGGTCACCAAGCTGCTCTTTGTAAATTGGCAGAGTGTTCTCTTTCCAAATGTCGATTGCTTCTTGATGATCACCACACAATCGATAAGAATCTAACAAAGTGTGAAGACAATATTACGCTTTCACACTGTTAAATGAATCCTTACCGCGTTTTAAAAAGAGACAACTGGAATGGATAAAGAGACGGACTTCTGATTCAAAGCCGGTACGTGTCGAGGGTGATTTTGTTAAAGAGCATAAAACTTCTAAGCCGTAAAAGTTTAAAGGGCTATTTCTCAAATGGCTCAGAAACATTAGTTTCCTTCTCAAATTAACAAATCCCTCCCCATATCACAAATAAACACTTTGTCAGACTAACCAAGGAACATCAACCTTTTTTTACCCCAAGGTTCCTAACTTCGAATTTTTCCTTGCAATAGCACCTTTTAAATCAAACATTAAGCGCATGAATAATAAAATAAAATGATAGCCAATAAAAGAACCCAGATCTTGATTGTTGAATAAATTCTCCTTGTCAATACCACTGGGAATGTTTTAGAACAGTATGGAGAATATGCATGGGGAAGTTAGGCTGTAAGGGGTCAAGCTTTCAGAGTTGCTTGTTTCACTCTCACGCCGAAGCCGATAGACAAGACCATTCCCTCATTCTCCATGAAAATAAGACTCGACGAGATTTCAATACATAAGTTTGGTATTTCCTTTTTTCAGTTCTCATTTCATTGGAGATTTATTTGTTTTTCTCTCGGTTTATAAAAAAAAACCACCCAATTCGGAATTTCACAGTGCGCTTTGTCATCCTTTTAGCCTCCATTCAGTCTCTTACAAGGATACGCGGGTGTTATATGGAGTGCAAGCAAAAACATTTACTTACTTCCAAGGTCACAGTATCCAGCAGCAACGTACAAACAGTTACTTAAAGAATTTCTTATTGAAATCCCTTCCCGTATGAGCTCTCGTCCTTTTTTTTCTTCTCCCTGCAAAAAAATAGCCCTTGTAAATATCCGGGCCCAGCCTGCCTAACTGCTAGTGATACCCCATTAGGACTGCAGCAAACTCGCCCATTTCTGTCCATTATTGACAAAGTTTCATTAGATTTCCTACAAACTTCAGTAAACAAGGAGAGCTTCCACACTTCACCTTGGCGTAAGATTCTCATAAGCCCCACAAACAAAAATGAAGGGATGGTACTTAAACGGGAAGCTATTAAGAAAAATTCTCCTTAAAAAGGAAGAGATAAGGAGGAAAATCAAAACAAAAAAACGGCACATAGTCCTCTTTTATATTTACTATGATCTCACCTGCAATACCAAACATACTCCGAGCTTACTAGCGGTGTGCGCATGCGTTTGGGTTTTTCGTTCTTCTGCTGGTAATGTCTTGCGCATTTCGTATGCTTCCTGAAACTTTGCAAGTGTGGCTAGGTTTTCTTCTGGGCCGTCTTTGCTGTGAGACACGTCACAGAGACGACGGAATCCCAGTGAATTCAAGCTCTCAGCATGCCTCTTCATATCGCCGGACGCTTTAGCAATATCACAGCATTTCTGGTACAGCACTGTGCACTCTTTAGGGGGTGTTAGGACTTTTGCCACAAAATCCAGCACTTCTGTACTGTTGACGACGTCTAAAACGAAATTCTTGTCATCTAAATCGCTAGAATCTTCTAGACAATTCTTCAGCGCTTCCATGATGTTCGCTTTCTGCTGTCGAAAATTATGGATCGCAACCAAAGCTGAATTTTTGCTGATAAACTCTTTGCTCAAGACTCTCAGCTGACCAAGGTAATGATGGTTAAATTTACACTGAGCGGTGCGCCACAGGTCACCCATGCCTAAAGACTCTTTCTCTTTCCGGAAGTAGGCTTGGACCAAAGGATGCATCCTCATCTTTCCAACGACGTTCCTTTGAAGAAGACCATACTTGACCATCCTGTTCGTGACTGTTTCACAGTGTAAGGAATCTTCGAAAAGACACTGAATGTCTTGACCTGAGAACTCCGATGGGAAAACAGAAAAAAGGACAAGATTTTTTTTTACCTCATCGGAAAAAGTGTCAAAAAATACTTCCAGCGTGTTATAAACATCGTTCGCACTGATCCTGAAATGTTGTATGGGATCATTACTGAGCTGTTGGATTAACAGATCGGGACTTAAACCATTGTTCAGCGAGTCAGAACAGGTCACAAGAAGGAGTGGTATCCCACCACACAATTTAGCAAGTTCCTTGGAGTGTTCCTCACTACAGTGGTCAACAAGGCTCCGAAGCAGTTTTGCAGACGAGTTGGGATCCAAAGGATTCAGAGGAAACGTACACACGTCTACCGACACGAATCCAACATCTTTTCGAGTAGTGATTATCAACTGTACATTCAGGGCAGATTCCACGAGCCATTTGGTGAATTCATCAAATTCCTCGCCCTGTATATTCTCTGTATTGTCTAGCACAATAAGAGTTGGGATATTTCGCTCCGATAGTTTACGCTTCGCAAGGGATATAAAGTCAGCGGTTTCCGAATAGGTGCGACTACTCAGTCGATCAAGAATCTCACTGCAGATGTCTTCGAGCTTCTGATGATGACTTTCTACTCGAATATGCGTTACAAACTGGTCACCCCTTTGCTTTAACAAGTGACTTACACGGATTCCCACTTCAGTCTTCCCCATTCCTGGGATGGAAAGAAGAACAATCATACGAAAGGTCTGCAGTTGATTTACGATTTTATCTACGTCCGCGTCTCTTCCAACAAAGTGTGCAGTTAAACACGGAAGATCTCGAGGTTGACCACCCAGCGACGACGGTATACCTAAAATACGAAAAAAAAAAAAAAAAAAAAAAAAAGAGAAAGAAAAAAAAAGTTTGAACAGATACACAAACGGTAGCCGACCACAACAGATGTCCCAAAAAGAAGCCGAGGATAAACCGATGGAACCCTAAATATAAGAACCCACATAGGCCTCTAAAGATTGTGCTGGTATAATTTTCGGCATAATAATATACATGAAAAAATTACTCTGATCCACGTATCTGAGAAGAAAGATGTGGCTATCAAAGAGAATAACAAGGAACATTAAACAAAACACAAGGGTATGGAAGTTTTTCAATGTGGTCTTTTTATCGCCATTCATTAACCATATCTGGGAGCTTCTCCAGGCAGAATTCAAGTTTCTAATTGTTGTGTCAAGACACTTTTCGAGGTCAAGAGCATTTTTAGCAAAAGAAATCTTCAACCCAATGTTGGGGCAGCTCACTGCCTTGATGAAGTGGCTGGCAAATACAATCAAACGCAAGCTTTATACTGTTAAATCTAGCTTTAGCTGGATTGGAACAGTGTAATCCTATTATTTACACTCTTAAGGGAAATTAATAGTAACTAAAAGTTGAGAAAGAACTGTGGGAGCAAATGGTGGGGAAGCTATCAAAGCTTTTTTGGATCATATAGTGCCTGAACTCCCAAGTGGAAAGATTCATAAAGAGGTTACTCACGCCTGACTAAGCCTTTAAGAATTCAAGCACCTTCCGTGTTAAAACTAATTTAATATGCACTTACAAGATGCCAAGTAGTCCTTATGGCCTGATTACAGGTTAGAGGATACACTTGATTTGCATATTGAGTTTTCATATCAAGAAAGATATGTCAGTGCTCATAGATGCATTGTAATATGACAGAAGAGTAAGCGACCGTGATATCACAAGTTTTTGTCTGTTAACCAATGTTATCTTCGGTGGATCAATTCCCGAAAAAATCCTTTGTTTTCTGAACTAAACCAACCTATGAAGTAGTTAAAGTAGGAAAGACAAAGCTGAAAGATTTCTTTGCATAATGAAGTTAGTTTTAGTTTTATTTTTTTTTCTTTGTGATAAATTAGGAGAATACTGGAGAGTTCTACTTTGTAAGTGGAGGCAGAAGATTACAAAAAGCAGCACAAACTGTTAATGTTTTATCAGCAAGAGGCACAAGTGGTATAAGCAGATTTTCTACCGATTACGATCCTAGTGTTTCAGTTTCACGACGAAATGTTTGAAAATATTGAATATCGCCATTAGACAGACCAAAGTTGGAAATCCTGAGACGAATTTTGCAGATTCATAATTTTTCAGTGTATTATAAATGAAAAGTTTCCGTTTCAACGCTGGCATGTTACTGAGTTCGTTTCGAATTGTTTTGTTATCAGCTCATAACATCGATTTATTTTTAATCATATCGTCCATTTGATGGCGGTCAATGTCCGTCTGGCAAGAAACAAAGAAATTTCGTCGGGAAAAACGTCTTCGCTGTCGGCGCTCAAATTTCCTTTTCTCCACTCATTAGACCTTTCTTGCGTTGACTTGGACTTCTAATGCCTGTATGCTGGTCATATATTATTGGAACCGTCCCCTGAAAGTGTCTTCGCGATTTGTTTAGTCTCAAAGTGTGCAGAACATGTATGCAAATTCTTGATAGACGCGATTTCCTTATCAGCACGACGACAGAAGGCACTCCATTTCAACCTTTATCTCTCCTCGCCAAGTAACTCGAAAACGTTGAGGTCCAGCCTCTTTTTAGGGGAATATAGATAATATGCGACTAACACACTCAATAGACTGTAGGATTTTACGCCACTATCTGCGTCGGTATTAAAAATTACAGTATGTATACATACCGACTGAGTCAGATTACGCCATTAGTTAACGGCGTCCTGAGAGATTCTGCGCCGTTAGTTGACGGCTTAAAATCTTACAGTATGTATACATACCGACTGAGTCAGATTACGCCGTTAGTTAACGGCGTCCTGAGAGATTCTGCGCCGTTAGTTAACGGCTTAAAATCCTACAGTATGTATATATACCGACGCAGATAGTAACTGTGTTACTCACATATTAAGCTGTTATCTAATTACCGCTCTCGGCGCCAAATTCAGCGTGCGAAGGAAGCCGAAGCATGCACGCCGTTTCAAATTTAATAATTTTACTGACAATCAAACATCATTCGATACTGCTGCAATTTGCAAATGCAAACTCTTAGACCGTGAAATATACCGCTAATATTTACGCATTTATCTTTAGCATTAATTTTGTTTAGCACGCTCACAATCACATCAACTTTGACTTTATCGAAGACCTGACAAGAATTAATCTGAGGTCTGTCAAGACGCATTATTCATAAAGAAAAAACAACGAAAGCATCATTCAGTCTCAGAAAACCTATCTACACACGGGTCTTAACCAGAATCTTACCTTGTTCCTCGACTGAAGCGGCTAGCTCACTACGTCCGACGTTTCTAAGTAGCCATAGCAAATAGGACACGTCTTCTAGGCAGATTTTATCGTGATGGCGTAAGAAGCTCAAAAACTCGCGTGGGTTTATGATAGCATGAAGCTTTCCTCGTGGTAAAATATTATTGTTTTGTGATCTGTCACAGAGAAATTTCATTTTCTCCAACTCTTCCTCTGTTATTTGATCAGCAATCGTAGCCAAGAAAGCATTGAACTCTGCTGTATTTCGAGCGGGTAGTGAAATATTCGGTGGTGGAGTGGACTGCGCCATTTCTGACAAAACGTCCGGTCTCCAGACACGCACACGTGGCTAAGTTATGACTGAAAACGATTCGTGTGACGCTACAAAATGTTGAGGGTGATTCGAGACAAGCAGAACGACCCGGAAAATTGACACCTGGCTACATCTGAAAGCAAACTTGATTGCATATATAATTATAAATGGAGGGGGGTCAGTGTTGGGGAACTGTTCAAACAAATCAAGAGGACTGTATCTTTCGATGTAAAAACACGATTTAATCCAAACCGATAATCTATTGTGATATACAATCCTCACATATTCAACGGTCGTAACACAACGATCAACGATTAAATAACACATTCTGAGTATACAGAGGTTTTTTCCCACTATCATTGCGTAAGGTAGTATTTTAATATTAATCACATGCGCTTTAAAAGTTCCCATTGTAATGTATCTAATTTAAATGACTATTACAAAATCGCACGTTCTTTCACCTTATTTAGCTTAAGAAAATGCATGCAGTTACATCATTTTACATCGTAGCTATACTCGGACTTTGTCTACATCATTGTGAAATCTAACTTCTTTGCGCTACAAATGTCAATTTCTAATAAATATTTAATCACAAAATAATCAATTTAAGCATTACCTATTTCTTTCCCGACAGTAAGTTCTTGTAGAAACTGTGTTGCTGCGTTGGTAGGGGAAAATAACCGGGTAATGAATGAGTTGCCAGTAATGGATCCTTGTGTTTACGCACAGATTTCTGGGATCGCCACGGGGAAAACATTGCAACTCGCAAGGATCCGTTTACTGGCAACTTATTCAGTCAGTATTATCGACTGAGAGAGAAATTCGCTCTGACGAAGGGCTATCGTTCGAAACGTCGGCTTTGAAACTCTTTCCGGTGGCCAATTAACGTTATCAACTAAGTTGATGACACTAATATACCCTGCATATGTACCTAGCTTACTCGCTTCGCCTTATTAGCGAAGTCAAACCTAGAAAACCACATCATTATTTGATGGATTAAGCAGCCTTTCCGTCCAGTTGTCAGTCGATTATTACATCGAATCAAGAGTTGGTGGGTAAGTCGGTTACATAATCAGGAGGATAATCAGAGAAATTTGCAAGATATTCGTGTAAATTATTCACAAATGAGTCGAAGAATCTTTCAGACAATGCTCAAGTGGTCAAACTTTATGTGAAAGCTGTCATTTGATAAGTCAAGCCTGAAGTATATTAACATGGGTTTTGACCGCAGAGCTGCGGATCAGCGATGTGAAACCAAAATATTATAAATTTCATTGTTATTAAAATTCTTAGCAGTTCGCTAACCTAGAACGAATATCTATGATTTGTCTCACACGAAGTGTGGTAGAATCAATTATTACAAGGGAATACCATTACAGAAGGATTCATAAGGATGTTTCGCCTGAAATAGGTACTTTCGAGTGCCAAAGTGTGAATGCAAAGGCGGGAATTTCATGTATCTTAAAATAGGGAATAAATTTAAAAAGACTGTTTTAAATTCAGAACATTTTCTCGTTTTAAAGGTCTCGCTAGGACATGTTTCAGGGACACAGTTTTCAATCTAGATATGTGACAGTGATTCCTCTTTCTAAGGAAGCATAAGAAACAGGTACATTTACCTTTTGGGTAAAAGCATCCAACAAATCTTGGCCCTTTTGCCAAAGGATGGGAAGTACTGTAAGCTGGAAAGATTTCTCAGAGGGGTCGACTGAGCTCTATCTAGTGTTGAAGGTTCTTCACAACTATTAAGATGAGTCTGACCAAGGCTTGGTGACTGGCTGCCATGCTAGAAAGGAGCCTGAACCCTTTGGAATAAATACAAGAAAGTGGTAGCTATCAATAAAAGTAACTATAACTGTATAGCTATGACCCTAAGACACCATTGATAACATAATTCTAAGCTACAGTAGTCAGTGGTGCCTGATAGCTTAGGGAAAGCTCACTTTAAGTCCATCAAGGAACACGATTTCAAAAGTGGTTCCCACTGACATAAATTTAAGTAACCATCATTTTTTCTCGTGTAATAATATACATGAAAAAATTACAAATATGGTTTTTCAGTGTTACAGCTTTGCACTCGTGTTACAACTTTTCATTCATGTGACATGAAAATTGCACTAATTTTCAGCCCATGAGACAAGCGTAATTTTTTTTCATGTTTATTACTCACGAATACATGGCTCATGTAAATTGGTTGTCTTTGAAAAATTTACTGGTGCTTATGAACACTAAATTGCACTCGAAACCATGTTATTACCTATACAAATTGACATCATGTATGATAGAAACGAATTAAAACACAGGCATCAACAAAATGCATATCACAGAAAAATTTGTTAATTTAAAATTGCATTTTTAAACAACCAATCCTCGATAAATATTATACTTCTCCCCATCTGATTATGACATTTTGTTCACAGTAAGTTCTGCAACTACCATTTTTTCTTTATGTAAAGGGGGGAGGGGGGGGAAGGGGTGTTAGACTGATTTACAGCATACTATTATTCATGTCATATGTCCTAAATTTCATAAGAATCAACAGATACTTAATTAAAGGTAACAATATTCAGGGTGTCAATTTTTTTTTCACATATGTGATATTTCTTTCACTGGATTTGATTCAGTGTCTAAGATACTGTAATACCAAATTTATGTGTGTCTTTTAAAACAGAGGAGACCCTCATACAGTGTAAATATAGAAAACCCACTATGTACCTACATGCACATGTACATCTCACTAGAAAAGAAGAGGAGATATAACAAGCTTTAAGAATTACTGGTACAGCTTCAGCTAATAAATTCTTTTAATCTTATTCAATTGCACAAACACACTTCATATTTTACTTTTGTTCACCTAATTACACTGTTGGAGAAGCATGTGTACATCTAAGCCTTGCATGAAGAATTTCTCTTTACGCAGCATTAGAACTACCAATTGAAACTGAAAATGTTCCCAAAAATTGTTTTAAAATATTACATGTATGTCAGCTGAATTTTACACATAATTAGGACTAAGACATGTTTTGATGCTAATCTGGTTTAAAGATTTAATGAATGTAACTGAGAAGTTACAATTCATAGACCCAATGTTTCAATACTCCTGTCTAATGCCTTCAACAAGAGGTCATTTTATGTTCTCACTAATCAGATGCCCTTTTTCTGACAAGGTGTAAATAGGTGTCAGGTAGTAAGCCGCCATCATCACAATTTACGCAAGAGTTGGTTGTATAACCGTGTGTGGATATTTATTCTCATCTGCATGCCGCCTTTCGTTTCAATCGCCAGTGTTTGTGCATTAGTTGAATTCAATAACGTAATCTAACAGTCTGGTTATTTCGTTTTAAGACCACTCTAGTTCCTTTCTTTCTCTCTTCTTTTATTTTTCCTTTTTTTTTTTTTTTTTGTCACAGGACTTTTACGGACGGGAAATGGAAATGATCAAGATAGGTGCATAAATGCGGATTTTGCTGGTAAAAATTTCGAGCCTAAGCTCAACGGCAAAAATTATGAACTGTTGTAGGAGATGGATTAAGCTTTTAAAATTATATTTCTCGGTTCTTAGTCATTGTTAGAGAATAAAAAGTCGAGCATTTGCAACAACGCCCGAAAGAACAATTTCTGTCGCACGCCTGACAGTTGACCCGCAAGCTGCAACTATTTGTTATGATTGAAATAATATGACTGTAACGTAACAAAAATTGCGCACGGAGTAATTTGCGCTTCCTTCGTGCTGGCCGAGAAGCTGTTTATAAATATTGCACTTCTACAACGAAAAATGGTTGTCTCTTCCGGCATTGATTTTAACCTAGCTACTGCATAAGTACATCATTCGTTCATTTCGTACTAAATTATACTGAAATTAAATTAAACTTACCGAGATGATTTACGCTTCTATAGATGAGACTTTGAACGCTTATCGGGCAAACGCGTCGTTGCTAGCTAGCGCTATCAGAAACTTAGAAATTATGGTTCATGGCGCTCCTGGGGTGTAATGAAATCATCAAAGGTGGCACGGTTCCAAACATAGATTGAAGGCGAACCTTACAGCGACGTAGTTAGAAATTTGTATTCGCACTTTACAAGATATATTCCCCTATGATAACATTTGAACTAGAAATATTTTTATTAAAACCTTCTTGTTCTTTTATTTTTGAAGTAAACAGCAAAAACACAAAGTCGAAGTAAAATCATATGTGCAACAGCTATAACATATAACTATTCTCTGGGTCTTTTAATACAAACGAATCAACTTTTTGATCAATTTAGAAACACTTCTGTTGCTTGATGAGTGCATACTGTCGAATGACAACAACCGTGATCAAAAGAAACAACAGATAACCACGGAAAAGAATTTTTAATTTAACGCAATTTCTTGTTTATGCATAAGCTTCTCAGAAACTTGACCCGGGCAGTCCATCCTTTTCGGTGCACTCCGTCGCGTGAATAAAAAAAAAAAATTCAGTCTTAACCCTTTCACTCCCACAAGTGATCAAGACAGAATTTCTCCTTACAATATCAATACTATATCAAGCAGTTAGATGAAGGGAATACAGAAAAATATAAATGATGGGATTATAAGTTGAACCAATACCAAATTCTCTTCACTAACATCATAAGAATTGTATGGTAGACAGTAAGGAGAATTATCAATAGGATCTTGGGAGTGAAAGAGTTAAGCTTCCAGTGTTCCGCGCAACGCGCTAACATCAATATTTTTTTCCACTGACTCTTTTGAGCCGCGTGACGGACTTCGCCGAAAGGAGGGACTACTCGTAATCTACTTACAAACATGCACTGTTGACAGAAAAGTATTTCCCCGGATGGGAGAAGCTAAATCTGCTTCCTCTTAGAAAATTGTGTCAGTAGCAAAGTGTTCGAATCTAATTAATCCCTAACAGCGTTTAGTTCTCACTTTTTCTAACTAGGGAGTCACCGAACTGTACAATTTTACCTGTCTAATTAGCCGTACCTTTTCACTGGACCAGTCAATGGAAACTAGGCCACTAAATTTTAGTGGTATATACGAAAACAGTGGTAAGCGTTGGAGGTGCGCTCTGATTGGCCACTCATACTCCGAATATCCTTTGCTATTCACCTCCGAGCAATGGCAACGGGATTTGCGCCAAAAAGTATTGTAATCATTGCAGGACTAAAAGAGTTAAAATCATCTTTTTGGGCCTAAGTATCTCACTGTTTTAATATATACTAAAACTACTATTCACCTTTAATGTCGATGTCTAACGATGGTGATAAAATCCACCATTAGCCACCTCCATCTGAATAGTTGTTAACTAGCCATGAAATTCAAATCTCACACATATCGTAGCCAATGAAAATCAAGGAAAAATCTATCGGAAGTAGGTTGCTCAGGTTCAGTTAGAAGACAAGAAAAATGGATGAAATTAACTTTAGCTAGACGTCTGTCCTGACATTAAATATTTCATGGCCGAGTTTAGCTCGTCTGGCAATCAGTCCTACAAATCAGGGCCAGGTTGTGTTAAGGTAACCCAGGGTTAGTGTGAAATCTGCTTTCAGATCTAAAAGCTGTAAAAGAAAATTCAGTATTATTCCTCTTGTATACAATTTAATGATTGAATGCGCAAATAAGAAGAAAGGGAATTATCTGAAAAAAGTGAATAAAGAAACACGGAGTAAAATTTAACCATGGGTTAATCTAATCGGACTTCGTACAACCGGGCTCAGGTTTAACTATGTTTAATTATTTGCACGATTACTCCCTGAATTGTGCTCCATAAACTTCTCAATTTGAAACAAATGAATAGTCGGGAAACGCAATAATTTTCAATCCTTATGGGTTTAGTATGGGCATTGAAAGGCTTTTTAGCAACGACTGAAGTAATTTTCTTTTGAAGTGTAACAATACGCTTTAATTTTGTGGCATGTCAATACCGAAACACAAAACCCAAACACAATACAGACGATAAGGATGAACCAAACTATAAAAATCGTACGTAACGATGATAAAAGAAGGAAAAACTTGATTTTTACATTGTGCCAACGAGTTTAGAAGATCTCCTTGCAACACTGATGAGATACTGGTTGGCCTAAGTTTTGTATACATGCTTCAGTCTGTTCATCAAGACCCAAGAAGTTTACCTCGAGTTTCGGTTTTGAAGATATGCAATTAACGAGGATTTGATCCTCGTTTGCCCATTACATCACTCCTTTTGCTCGCAGTATTCTTTGTGATCTTGTGGTCGGGGCCCAGAATATCCTTTTGAATTACTAAGGCCTCTTCGAGCTCTTCCAAAGCCTCATCGAATCGTCCTTGAAGGACTAAGATATCGCTAAGCTGAACGCCCGAACGAGCTGTATCCTGATGATGACCCAACAGCCTCTTTCGTAGCTCTTGAGCCTTCCTGAAGTACCTCTCTGCCTGGTCGATGTAATCTCGCTCATAGCCTTTAGCCGCAAGGGACTTGTACGAGTCAGCGATGTAGGACAAAATTGAAGCTGTCCAGGGGTGGTCACCAAGTTGCTCTTCGTAAACAGAAATGGTGTTCTCTTTCCATATAGCGATTGCTTTTTGATGATCACCACTCAGTCGATAAGAAACTAACAAAGTGTGAAGACAAGATATAACTTTTTCATAGCTATAGAAATAGGAAATAGGAAATGTTTTAGAACAGTATGGAGAATATACATGCGGAAGTTCGCCTGTTAGGGATCAAGCATTCAGAAATGATTGTTTTACTTTCACGTCGAAGCCTATAGACAAGACTAGTCCCTCTTTCTCGATGAAAATAAGACTCGACGAGATTCCAATACATAAGTTAAGTATTTCCTCTTTTCAACTTTCATTTAATTATGAATTTATCTGTTTTTCTCTCGGTTTAGTAAAAGAAAGCACCCAATTCGGAATTTTACAATGCACTTTGTCATCCTTTTAGCCTCCATTCAGTCTCTTACAAGGATACGCGGGTGTTATACGGAGTGCAAACAAAAACATTTACTTACTTCCAAGGTCACAGTATCCAGCAGCAACATACAAACAGTTACTTAAAGAATTTCTTATTGAAATCCCTTCCCGTATGAGCTCTCGTCCTTTTTTTTCTTCTCCCTGCAAAACAAATAGCCCTTGTAAATATCCCGGTCCAGCCTACCTTAGTGCGAGTGACACCCTATCAAAATTGACGCAAACTCGCGCATTTCCGCTTTTATTGATAAGGTTTCATTAAATTTCCTACAATCTTCGGTAAACAAGAAGAACTTGCACACTACGCCTTGGCGTAAGATTCTCATGAGCCCCACAAAACGAAAATGCAGGGATGGTACTTCAAAAGGAAGCCATTGACAAATTCTTCTTAAAAAGGAAGAGATAAGAAGGAAAATCAAATTTAAAAAAAACTGGCACACAGTCCTCTTTTATAATTACTATGATCTCACCTGCAATACAAAACATACTCCAAGCTTACTGGCTGTGTGCGCATGCGTTTGGGACTCTTTTTCTTCTTCTGGTAGTGTCCTGCGCATTTCATATGCTTCCTGAAACTTTGCAAGCGTGACTTGGTTTTCTTCTGGGCTGTCTTTGCTGTGAGACACGTCACAGAGACGACGGAATCCCAGTGAATTCAAGCTCTCTGCATGCCTCTTCTTATCGCCAGACGCCTCAGCAATATCACAGCATTTCTGGTACAGCACTGTGCACTCTTTAGGGGGTGTTAGGACTTTTGCCACAAAATCCAGCACTTCTGTACTGTTGACGACGTCTAAAACGAAATTTTTGTCATCTAAATCGCTAGAGTCTTCGAGACAATTTTTCAGCGCTTCCATGACGTTCGCTTTCCGCAGTCGAAACTTACGGATCGCAACCAAAGCTGAATCTTTGCTAATAAAATCTTTGCCCAAGACTCTCAGCTGATCAAGGTAATGATGGTTAAATTTACGCTGAGTGGCGCGCCACAGGTCACCCTTGCCTAGTGATTCATTCTCCGTCCGGAAGTAGGCTTGGACCAAAGGATGCATCCTCATCTTTCCATCGGCGTCCCTCTGAAGAAGAGCATACTTGACCATCCTGGTCTTCACATTTTCACAGAGTAAAGGATCTTCAAAAAGAAACTGAATGTCTTGAGCTGTGAACTCCGATGGGAAAACAGAAAAAAGAACAAGATTTTCTTTTACCTCATCGGAAAAATTGTCAAAAAATACTTCCAGCGTGTTATAAACATCTTTCGCACTGATCCTGAAAAGTTTTATGGCATTATTCACGAGCTGTTGGATTAATAGCTCGCGACTAAAACCATTGTTCAGCAAGTCAGAACAGGTCACAAGCAGGAGTGGTATCCCACCACATAATTTAGCAAGTTCCTTGGAGTGTTCCTCGCTACAGTCATCAACAAGACTCCGAAGTAGTTTAGCAGACGAGTCGGGATCCAAAGGTGCGAGAGGGAACTTACAAACGTCTGGCGACACGAATCCAACATGTCTTCGAGTAGTGACTACCAGCTTTACATTCGGGGCAGATTTCACAAGCCATTGAGCGAATTCATCAAATTCCTCGCCCTGTATATTCTCTGTATTGTCTAGTACAATGACAGTTGGGATATTTCGCTCCGATAGTTTACGCTTCGCAAGAGACTTAAAATTAGCAGTTTCCGAATAGGTGCGACTACTCAGTCGATCAAGAATCTCACTGCAGATGTCTTCGAGCTTCTGATGATGACTTTCTACTCGAATATGCGTTACAAACTGGTCTCCCCTTTGCTTTAACAAGTGACTTACACGGATTCCCACTTCAGTCTTACCCATTCCCGGGATGGAAAGAAGAACAACCATACGAAAGGTCTGCAGTTTCGTCAAGATTTCATTTACGTCCACGTCTCTTCCAACAAAGTGTGCGGTTAAATACGGAAGATTTCGTGGTAAACCACCCGGCGACGACGGTATACCTTAAATACGAAAAAGAATAAGTTTGAAGAAATACCCGAACGGTAGCCGACCACAATAGTGTCCCGGAAACAAGTCGAGGATATACCAATGGAATTCTAAAAATAAGACCACAAATAGGGCCTGAAAGATTGTGCTTGTATATTTTTTTGGCATAATAATATACATGACAAAATTAGTCTGATCCGCGTATCTGAGAGAAAGATGTGGCTATCAAAGAGAATAACAAGGAACATTAAACAAAACATAAGGGTATGGAAGTTTTTCAATGTGGCCTTTTTATAGCCACGCATTAACTATATCTGGGAGCTTCTCCAGGCAGAATTCAAGTTTGTAAGAGTGGTGTCAAGAAACTTTTGGAAGTCAAGAGCATTTTTAGCAAAGGAAATCTTCAACCCTATGTTGAAGTGGCTGGCAAATACTATGCAAAAAATAACCTTTTGAAACTATCAAATGCAAGGACAGTTAGCTTTAGCATGATTGGAACAGTGTGATCTTATTATTTACACTCTTAAGGGAAATTGGTAGTACCTGTAAAATTTGACAAAGAATTGTGGGAGCAAAAGGTAGGGAAGTTATCAAAATTCCTTGGGAACACATGGTGCGTGAACTCCTTAGTGGAAAGAGGTTACTCACGCCTGGCTAACCCTAAGAACCCTTTACAATGGAATTCAAGCACCATCTATGTTAAAATTAATTTATACAATTACCAGATGCAAAATAGGCCTGATTACAGGTTAAAGCTTAAGGATACACTTGATTTGCTTTTTGTGCTTTTATATCAAGATAGATAGGACAGTACTCGTGGATGCATTGTAATATGACAGAAGTGTAAGTTATTGAGGCATCACAAGTTTTTTGTTTGCTAACCAATGTTATCTTCGGTGGATCAATTCCGAAAAAATCCCTCCCCCTCCTACGCCCTCAGTCCACTAACTCGAAATCAAACATGGCCGGTCGGATAAACATCGCGAGCTTATAAAGTTGGCTCGCACCAATAAGAAGCCTGCACTGCAGGCTAGTGAACAAAAAGCTTTCATGTTCAACTTTTCAGACAGCAACGATTTACGACGAGGTTTTAAGGCAAGTTTGCGCGACTTTTGGGACAGAGACATTTGAAGAAGAACAGCAGAAGGCCATAGATATGTTTTTCGAAGGTAACGATGTCTCCGTTTCGTTACTAACTGGCTATAGAAAATCTTTAATATATCAAGGAGTGCCAGTGATCGATCGCCTCTCTCCTCTAGAAGAAATTGGTCACTGTATTAATTATGCCGCCCGTTAAAGCTCTCACAGGAGACCAGGTGTACTATCTTAATGTACTTGCGCCACAAGGATTTTCCGCCTTCAACTTTCGGTCTCTGCGAACGGTGCTGCGAAACTAGTTGTTTCTTGCAGCGATTCTATCAACTGAGAAAAGAGCTGCTATTTCTTCACGCCTTCAGCGTAACTATCTCCTAAAGAAATCTGTAAAAACCTTGAGATTCTGCGGCAAATGATCCAACTTTTCTCGACGACCGTGGCACTGTTTACAAATGCAAGTAGAAACCGCGTGGAAGTTGAAAATCTAGTTTCATAGGCGCGATGCTAGTTCAGCATTTTCCTCTTCTACCTCTTTGCTAAAAATCAACCCTAATCTTTTCCTATATCTTTAGAGCAAAGTATATATTTGAACTCGGACGCTGAATCACAAATTTATCCGAAAAATAAATTCACTTCAATGTTGTTGTGTAACTCGATAACCTTCACGCTAACACATGCCATTTTGCAAATAAGTATTATCAAGTGACATTATTTTGCGGTCAGTTAACGGCTTAAAACCTTACAGTATGTAAATATACCGCCGCAGATAGCGGCGTAAAATTGTACAGTCTATAGACTGTGTTAGTCAGATTTTACGCTCTTATCTTATTACTGCTCTCAATATGATCGATGCCATACTCAGCGACCAATGAAAGTATGTCGAAGTAAGCACGCCGTTTCAAATTCCCCAATCTAAGAAAATTTGGTGCTGCTACAATTTGCAAATGCAAACTCTTCGACTGTGAAATATATCACCAATTTTGGCGCATTTGTCTCCATTATAAATTTTCTTTTACGCTCTCACAGCTAGATGAACTTTGATTTTGTCGAAGACGTGACAGGAATTAATTTGAGATCTGTCAAATTGCATTATTCACAGAGAAAAAACAATGAAAGCCTCATTCAGTCTTAGCGAATCTATCCATGCACGGGTCTTAATCAGATTGTTACCTTGTTCCTCAATTGAAGCAGCTAGATCAATGCATCCTACGTTTCTCAGAAGCCATACCAAATAGGACACGTCTTCTGGGCAGATTTTATCGTGTTGGCGTAAGAAGTTCAAAAACTCGCGTTGGTTTTTGATAGCGACGAGCTTTCCTCGTGGCAAAAAATTACTGTTGTTTTGTCTGACACAGAGAAATTTCATTTGCTCCAACTCTTCCTCAGTTATTTGGTCAGCAATATTAGCCAAGAAAGCATTGAACTCTGCTATATTTCGAGCGGGTAGCGAAATATTCAGTGATGGAGTGGAGTGCGCCATGTTTGACAGACGTCCCGTGCCAATGTGACTGAAAACGATTCGGGTGACACCGCAAAATGTTGAGGGTGAGTCTAGTCACGCATAACGGCAACAAAATTGGCTGCATATATATGTAGCCTACTCACTTCGCCTTATTACCGAAGCCAAACCTAAAAAACCACATCACTATTCACGCCGTGATGGGTTAGACAGCCTTTTACTTCGAGTTGTCCGTTGATACCGAGAATAAATATTTGTAAGTTGTCTCACACAAAGAGTGGTAGAATCAATTCTTACTGAGGTTTTGTCGCGACAATCTTGATGAGTAGTAAATAGCACATCAATCAAGGTTGTATCTCCCCTTGCTGAACTTAGGTGGCGGAAGGCGAAGTACGATACGACTTCATAATCGGAATATAAAAACGATTTCTCGTTTTTCAACGGAATTCATTTGTCAAAGTCGCTACTTCACACTTCCTATAATTAAAAAAAAACATTCTTCGCAACGGCTTGGGAATGTGTTTAAAGTAAAGTTATTCTCAGTGTATCGTAATTCGGTAGAAGCAGCTAAGGCGCCCGTTTGTAACCATTTGTCGCGTTCTGAATGCAAACCCCCACACAAATGCTTATTTCATAGCTTTTATCATCGGGGAACATGCTGTTCTTGAAAACTGGTTCATTCATCTCGCCTTTTGTATAAAAACTACTAAGTTCTACTCGCTTATATTAATGGTGTTGTGTTTCTCAGTTTGGATGCCTTTCACCACAATGACTTGTTCTGACTCGTATACAAATTTCTATTGTTTTAATATTGGTCAAATCATCGATAGATGTTCAGCAAATTGCTCGAAGAAGGGAAGGGAATAATTAAATGCAGGACACATTTGGCCCAAGTTTTAGACTCGCCGGCGCGTGCAATTAATCAAAACCTCAATACGTCAATAATCATTCTTGTGTCAGTTAAGCCAATGGAAGACTTTGTAAAATTGGTGACTCCTGAAGGAGCCACTTAGGCGCTCTTCCTTCGCGTCGTACTATAGCAGCGCTTTCGGTTTTCAGAAGAATTTTCGTCTTTGACATTGCAAATAACTAAAACTTGACCTTTCATCGTTGTAGTCAACATAATTCGCTCCGCAATCAAACAAATCATTACGTGCGATGTAAAACGAAACTGTTTACATTCCGGTGAATAAAACACTGAAGTGAGCGCCGATTGCAATGAATGTAATGAGACATCTTTCACAATCTTAAATAATATATTTTCGCTCTGTTCCTCATCGAAAGTAATCGAGGAAACTTCGAAGTTTTGAAGAAATCATCATAGGTGATGCAAACACCAAATTGTTGACATTGCGTTGCGTAAACATTCAAGAGAGCATGTTAGTGAGTATTCGCTTCGTTACTCGCTTCATAATACACGAGTTTCGATGTCTTATGTAAGTGACATTTTCCTTCCCACCTGGGTAAAATTCCGCACAGCTCCATACTATTGTAAAACAAATCTGTTTTGCTGGTGGAAATGTATTTTTTTGTCAATATTTTCTCTCTCCAAGAACTGAATGCATAATGTAGTATGGGGCTGTGCGGAAATTTTACTCCCACCTGATTCATCAACAACTCAAATCAATCAACTCTACTGCTACTGCTCCTTATTCGATAAATTTGCGAAGCGAAGCGACAAGTGTGTGTCTAACATGATAGCTTTTTTCATTATGTAAATTTTCTGTTGTCGACTCGTCGCTTTTTCAAACCTAAAAGTTATTTGTTTTACACAACAATGTCCTACAAAGAAAACATAGCACTGAATAACAATGGAACATGTGTCGCACATTTTTTTCGACCGTGCGCGAAAAGATTGTATATGCGCGTCTGACTACCATGACATTCGTCTGCGCTGTTAACATATACGCGAGCGGTGCCCAGAGTAACCTTGAAGGCTCGAGCACTTTCAAGTCTCATTCTTGATTCACTGTAATCACAACTTAATTTTGACTTTCCAACAAAGCGAAAATAGAACGCCCTAGTAGCTACTAAAGATATTCTCCTGGTCTCTCAAGTAGCACTTTCTGTCCTTAAGGGGGCTAAAGGTAACTTAAAAGACCTATAAATCTAGATATCAAATAAATATTTTTCTAAAAAAATTGATTTGGAGCTGAGCTCTCTCAGTCAGAAAGAAGTCACTAGTGAAAATAAAAAACAGCCATAAAAGCCATATTTAAGTTACTGCTAGTTGCACAGTTTGATTGACTTACCTGGGATACCTCCTAGAGACACTACATGGTCTTTTAAATCGATCAGTAATTGATTGGTTGTTTCCGTTTCTTCGTCAATCGATTTGAGTCGATCTCTGATGTCATCATCTTGTTTTCTCCATTCTTTTAAAAGGCTTTTGTAACCTTTTTCAGTATCGGGATCCATGCACTCAGTTTTCATTTTTCTTATCACTTCGTCTTACTTCGCCCCTCCTAATCTCACTAGCACCTCTCGAATGTCACTCCAAGAGCTGTTGAAGCTGGTTTCATCAATGGAGGCCTTCGTGACATGCGCATACAAGGAATTTCTGAAATGTCTCATTCTTATAATGTCTGCCCCAAGAGAGTAATCCGTTGGAGCTGGAAGGCGTCTCCAACCTGTTTCTGGAGGTGACAGGTTACAGATGTTTATCAAGAGCACGCACAAGGTAGAGATGTCAAAATTCTCAGATGAAACCGTTGCGTGTACGGCTGGGTTCATGGAGTCCAGCTGTGCTTGACTAAGGAGCCCTCTGGATCTTAGAGACTCCAGGTTAGGCATACAACTGTGAAGTATGACATGGAGATTTGCAGGGTCATGGATGCCATTGAATTTCTCTCGTAATACCTGGGAGCCCACTCCAATCAGGAGTCGACAAAGTCGTGCATAATTAGTTGCTTCCTTGGTAAATGATATTGACGGTGGACGAGAAGCCATCATAAAGCTTGTTTATAACAGCTTTAGCTTTCACCTGCCAAATTTTAAATGAACAATAGTTGATGTAGCAAATGGAATTTCTATTGTGCTATATGACGATTTTGCGTGTAGTTATGCTAGGGCTACATAACCATGTGTGAATATTTATTCTCATCCGTATGCCGCTTTTCGTTTCAAGGGCCAGTATTTGTCCATTAGTTGAGTTCAATAACGTAATTTAAGAGTCTGGTTATTTATTTTTAAGACCGACCACTCTAGTTCCTTTCTTTCTCTCATCTTTTCTTTTTACTTTTCTTTTTTTGTCGCAGGACTTTAGCGGACGGGAAATGGAAATGATCAGGATAGGTGCATAAATACCTATTTTGCTCGTAACAATTTGGAGTCTAAAGTCAACGGCAAAAATTTGGAACTTTTGCAGGAGATGAATTGAGCTTTGAAAGCTATTGTTCTCAGTTCTTTACCGTAGTTTTTGTCGGAGATAGAGAAAAATTTGAACATTCGCAACAACGCCGAAAAGAAACAGTACAACAGAGGACACACAAGCTGTGAGTAAGTTTTATTGATTTTACGTGTAAAATGTTCGTATTTCAAAATACTTATCGGTGTAAATCGACCATATTTCGTTCCCCATACTATTCCGGTCTATTCCTTATAACGTGTTAAAATTCTCAACGGTTCCTCTTGTAACTTAACTGTGACGCTTGCGACGAAAGAGGGAACTTCGAGGGGTGTCGCTATGCGTGTTTTCTAAGTGTCGCTGATGTGGGAACTATTTTACCGGTCGTAATGAAACCACGAGAACCAAGATGACTATCAACGGTGTTTATTTAGATCACGGTCACGATCACGATCGTAAACTGAAATTGCAATAATATTATAACGAAAGCATGAATCTAATTGAATTGGTGCGAAAGGCATGAAATAAACGCTTTACGTGCTTATGTCGATAACGCGATTAAAATAACAACAATCAACGTGAATTAACATAAACAAATCATAAAAGGCTAAATTAAAACTACTCGAGATTCAAAGTTTGGCTACACAATGACCATTTGCGGCTGATTAACAGCCCAAAGACTAAAATGTGGGCGTTACTGTGTGAGCGTCTAGTTATTTCAAAATACTCCTTGATTTCAAGATAATTAGTTGTACTGTTGTACAACACAGTACATATGTGCGCTATCGCCCAAGGTGAAAAACTAAACGTAAACATATTGAAATAAAACTAACAAAATCACTTACATATCGGTCCCGCTTGTGCCAAAGGTTTGGAACGAAAGAACGAAGTTGCTGCTGTTCAAGGTGAAATCTTACGAAACTCTGGCTTATAGGGACGCTAATTTAGCTTTTATATGCGCGTGGTGACGCTAAAATATCCGATTACAAACCAATATGGAAAAAGATAAACATTGTAACTACGATCGTAACTAGGCACACAAATTAAAGTAATTGACAATTGATCTAATAAAAAAAAGGCTGTTATTTGTTCGATATCCTTAACATTAACACCGAGTCATACAACGCGTGATGCGTTCATGAATTCATTGTTTGCTTCTTCTCAAGACGTGAGCTTGGGCCGCCTGTGTTCAAATGGGGAAAAAGAAGAAGAAGAAGGACGATCGCTCACTGCGACGGTAAGGTGATACTAACTTTAATTTATAGCTTTTCGGGCTTGTTAAAATCTGCTATAGTCCCGGCGAAATTTAATTTTACGGACTATAAACTTTCCAGATCACGTTCATGGTCACCCACACGCTTCGAGTGAAACTCAAGGCCTTTGAGCGGCGCTCGTCGAGCAGGTACACTACAAGTCTTTGGTGTGCTTTAACGAGGAATTTCTTTGCTATGACCATCCTAGCAGTTCTAAGACGCTTAAATACGAGCACACACGAAATTGATCGTAAAATTGCGAAAGAACCGTCAGTGAAAGTGATAATTTGATAGCAGCAGGACTTGTACATATAGCCTTCAAACCACTCACCATTATCAAACGGTACCCTTTCTATTTCCTTTCTCAAAGAATAGTGCTACTCATGACCGTTGCAAATTGAAGATAAGACTGCTGTGCTTACATGTTTTCTCAGCTTGTTATCTATATTACACGTGTTTTGCAGGTCTCGGCGGTCGAGATCGCGGTCACCGCAAAGCCATCGCCATCTTCGCGTCAACAAATAACGTAGAAGAAGTTAGGAATTTTATAAATTTTGTGTTCATTGCTGATTATCCTTGAACCACTCTCGAAACCAAAAGCCAAGATAGAAGATTTTGGTACCTATTATTAGTTTGGGGTGGTGGCAGTGGTGGTGTTGGTTGTGGCAGGGACAGCGCAGGAAGGGGGTGGAGTTGGGGTTATTTTAAGCGCGCATTTGCCTGTATCTGTACCAGACTCACATATTGTTTGCATTTAATTTAGGTCCTCCTCGTCGTCTAGGTCTTCCCCCGAGAGAGGGTAACTAGAAGTCTAACTCGGGTTTTTCTCCTGTTTAAAAGGTATGACGCAGCAGCCCTGTCGCGTACTTTTTAATGCTGTTAAAGCTTTATCGAGCCCCGCCCAGTATATGATGTGTACTTTAAAGTGAGATAACAATCAAATTTTCTATGTTCACTTTCTTGCAGTTTCGTGTACAATATGACTTTCTTAAATTTTCTTGCCAAGTTTCGATCTACTATGAGCAATAAAAGTAACTTTTTGGACTTTCATTTCCGAGAATTTACGGCTGCCATTACTCCAAGGCTTGATTGCGAATTAGTGAAAATAACGTCGAATACTCAAAAATACCCCACTGATGGAAATAATAATCATTATAACAATGAGTGCAGAAAATTACATGAACAAAACGTGCGGAGTTTCTGATCTGTTTTTCTATACTTACTGTTACTATCACTGTTAGCAAGTAGCACTTTAACTTTGTCAGGAAACTTACTGCGCAGCTTGAAATTTTCGCAAGATCGATTTTTGCAAATTTCCCTAGTTTTCCAATAACCCCATAAACAATACTTCGAAAATATCATATACTCATGCAAAATACGCGAAAATGTACTCGCTTTGACTAGAATACTTAGTTTCGATTAAAGTAACTGCAAAAACATATAACTACCTTCCTTACAACTGCAGTCTCTGCAGTTTCCGGGTAAATGATTTTGTAACGACTAATCCAGACAAGGAATCTCCTACAACTCATTTTTGTGGTTTATAATTAAATTGGCGATTATTTCCCATAGAATATACCACCACTATTTACCTCTACTTTGGTGGCTAACTTCGAAATATCAGGTACACTCAGTACAGATGTTTACAACCATGGATGGTCATACTACACATATGTGACTTCTATTTAAATTTGCTACAGTTTTTCTCCCTCCGTAACATGAAAAACATGACACAAATAAACAATAACAACATTATTAAGAATAGAGAAAACGCTTTCTATCCGTTTTACAGCACAGCAGTATCACGCCAGTTTGTCTCGATTTTTTGTGCAGTAAAAATAATATTTCAAATTAGAATAGCTCAAGAATATTTGTTAACTACGTGTCCCGTTCAAACGCTGATTGTGAAATGTTAAATTCTGGAATGGATGAAGTCGAAAATCGAGTTCATTCAGGTTGGCGCCTAATGCCCTGAATAATTATAAAAAAGAAGTATGCAGAACGGTATTTTGTATTTAAAATTCTTTTTTTATAAAAGCAGTTATAAACAGTTCCATCTGAGCGCAAATATTGTCAATATTGGTTTCGTTTTTATGTCATACAACGAAATCGAGAACGAGGAAAAATTATGAAAAGGGAATCTCGTTGGATCGACGATGTTTCGCGGGATCAGGAATCAAAATTCCCATCGCTTTTAGGATCAGGGAACAAAATTTTGACTAAGAAACGAAGAAATATACGTCTTTACAACCCCGTTATGTCGACTAATTTCTCCTTGAAGTTCTCTTCCTGTAACAATCATGTGATTACTGCAGTATCATTAGATTCCTTTGGGTAATAATATCGTAGCTCAACGAATCACTATGGGATGTAAATAGTCTTACACACCCGGAGCAGTTTGCGCTTCCTTCGTGCTGACCGTAGTGGCTTATAAACTAAATATCGCACTTATACAACGCGAAATGGTTGTGTCTTCCGGCGTTGATTTTAATCTAGCCTCTGCATAAGTATATCATTCGTTGAATTCGTAGTAAATTATATGGAAAGTAAATTCAACTTACCAAGATGGTTTACAGTTTCATAGATGGGACTTTGAACTCTTATCTGGCAAGCGCGTCGTCGCTAGCGCTATCACGTTCCAGTTAATTAGCAACACTTCAATTATTTACATATTTTCAATTCCTAGAAATCATTTAACATTAAAACATCTGGTCAGTGAGCTAATTGTCTGAAATGTAAAAATTAATGATGATATCTTTGTTAAAATGTGTGGATGAGTCACACGCGGATTTCAGTCTCCCGCTTATTGAGTAAAGGTATTGAGTTTGAACCAATCAAATCTTGCTTACTTTCTTGAAATCTGATTAAGGGCATTGAAGTCCCAAAACGAATTTTGACTAGTAATTGTTGTTTAGGAATCATTATTGAAGAGTTATCGTTAATCTGAAAAACAAGTACAAATTCTGATTAGATCATTGTCTCCACGGATAACGTATTAAAACCCAAAAATAATTTGCGATCCCGACTCTCTGTGAAACCCAGGTAAATTTTGAAATGGCGAAAAATGACCTAAGTGATCGTTTCGTCTGGATACCTTGAGATGGACAGCGAGGTGGCATCCTCAAACAGATTCATTTATTAAGTACAAGCTCACCAGCTATGCAGGATAGGATTTAAATAAAACATTACGATTCAACACTTTTCGGATGCAAAAAAAACATTTTTGGATTATCCCTTGTCGGCCTACGTACTTCCACGCGCGTGATAAAAATACGTTCTATGCAACTGTCAACTTCAATGTTTTGACGGAAAACCTAGTAGTTTTTACTAAAAGGTCTACAACTGACTGAAAGAATATCAACAAACAAATTATCACGGAAACTGAGATTTGAGTGTTTGGTAATATTGTGTTCCTTGTTGTTATCGGTATCTATCGAGCTCTGCGAGATCTTACTCAGGAACGCCACACTTGAAAGACCCTTAAAATATCTGCCTTTGTTTGTTGGCCCCAAACACCATTCCTGACCACCATCAACATGAATGAGGACCGTCTCAAATGGTAGGGATGCAATCGACGTTAACTTGAACGCGTCTCCCACTGGTCTTGCAAATATGAGCCAATTCCCCGCCTTTTCCCACCATTTTCATGAAGACTCAACTCGAGCACTTGGAAAATGGCGACGTCCACTCCAAGCAGCGATATGAGAAGATTACTAGATTAATCATTTGGTGTTGGAAATGACGTTATTCATAACTTTAAAGCGCACGACATTACCGCAGAAATAGTTCCTACCCTATCTGACGCACAACTGATTCAACTTGGCTTAAAAACGTTAGAAAAGGGCAACTAGTTCGTTCTCTTTGTAGAAATTCCAGCACAAGAAATGATAAGCTTTCACTTTTTAGTTTGAGGCTTAGTCAATAAATGCAACTAAATACTACTTCTTGATTATGTCAGAATATAAGACCACTCTATGAAGACATATATTTTGGTATTGTGTAAGATCTGTGTTACACTTTGATGCAAACCGCAACAATGATACGAAGTCCTGGATTACATTAATGGGAACAAAATCTGGTCAAAATTTTCAAAATTTCTTTTTTTTTTCCTCTTTAGTTAGAAGTATTATCTAAGTTTGGTTTGTCGAGATAAAAATAAAAAATCTTTAATTGAATGTGGAATCCGACTGAATCCAAATAGTTTGCTGAAACCGAATAGTTAAAGGTGTGATAATCCGGAATTCTCCAGCAGAGTGTTGAGGTTTTTTCGCGGACTTTCGTCCGCGATCTTTATTTGCATTTTCCTTTACATCACGAATTGCACCTCACAGTAGAAGTAAATTTGTTGCATATCCCAAAACAGTGAGAAGTAAGAGTCTTCATGAAATGGGCAAAAAGACAAGTGGCTGTGTGGGAAATCTCTGAAACAGGCCGGACTACAGAAATTTTAGGCAGAAGATTTTGTTGAAGCGAAAAAGTCTGACCTTGCTCTTTGCTTCTTCGGATGATATTTTTTGGATTTGTTAAACCCATTTGCTGACCCCGGGAGGTCGCGAGATGACCTTTCCCGCGAAAGGATTCGGACCCTTGTGTTTACGCAAAGATTTCTGGAATCGCCACGGGACAAACATTGCAACTTGTTAGGAGGAAATATTTGGCGAAAGGTTGTTTCGACGTCCAAATAAAGGATTTTGGAGAGAGATCAACGCTTTTCGCCGTAGTTTTATCATAAATGGATTAAGATAATGTTGATGCGAAGAAAGAGCAAGTTTTGTTATAATTACCACGAAATATGTTATAAAATATACCGATTCACTTCTCTCCTTGCGCAAGGTCTATAATGTAATTGTGAAATCGTTACCCCGTAATGATCTCGACATAATACAAAATTAGCCTTAAATCGCACGGATGTAACAAAGAAGTAAGTAAGTTTCGAAGTAAACAGCTAAAACACAGAGTCGAGGTAAAAATCATATGTGCAACAGCTAACATATAACTATTCTCTTGGTCTTTTACTACAAAGGGATGAATTTTTTGATGAATTTAGAAACACTCGTGTTACTTGATGAGTGCCTATTGTCGAATGACAACAAACTTGATCAAACGAAGCAACAGATGACCGCGAAAAAGAATTTTTAATTTTGCGCAAATTGTTGTTAATGGATAAACTTCTTAGAAACTTGACCTGAGCAGTTCATCCTTTTCGGCGCACTCTGTCGGTGAAAAAAAAATTCAGACTTAACCCTTTTACTCCCACAAGTGATCAAGACAGAATTTTTCCTTACAATTTTCAATTTCAATACTATATCAAGAATCAAGAATGTTATCAATCGTGGGATTATTAGTTGACCCAATACCAAATTCTCCGAACTAATATCATAACAATTGTATGGCAGGCAGTAAGGAGAATTACCAATAAGATCTTGGGAGTGAAAGGGTTAAGTTTCCGTGCGCCTCACTTCCAGAGTTCCGCGCGACGCGCTAACATCAATTTTTTTTTCCACTGACCTTTTTTGACCCGCGTGACGGACTTCGCCGAAAAGGAGAGACTACCCGTGGTCTACTTACAAACATGCATTGTAGACAGAAAAGTATTCCCCCGATGGGAGAAGTTAAATCTACATCCTCTTAGAAAGTTGTGTCAGTAGGAAAGTTCTCGAGTCTGATTGGTCCTTAGCAGCGTTTATTTATCACTTTTTGTAACTAGGGAGTGACCGAACCGTACAACTTTATCTGTCTGATTAGCAGGACCTTTTCACTGGACCAGTCGAAACGGACAGTTAAACAACCGATGGAAACTAAGCCGCTAAATTTTATTGGTGTTGGTATAAACGGCCGCGGAATTTGCACCCGAAAAGATGGTAATCGTTGCAGGAATAAATGAGCTAAAATCATATTTTTCTGCTTTATTATCTCACCGTTTTAGTATATACTAAAACTATTATTCACCTCAGTGTCGATGTCTAGCGATGGTGGTATAACCCACAACTAGCCACATCCATCTGAATAGTTGTTAACTAGCCCATGAAATTCAAATCTCATACATATTCTAACCAATGAAAATCAAGGAAAATCTATCGGGAGTAAGTTTTCAGGTTAAGTTTGAAGACAAGAAAAATGGATGAAATTAACTTTAGGTTGATGCCTGTTCTGACATTAAATATTTTATGGCTGAGTTTCTTGCATCTGGAAATTAGAGTCATACAAATCAGGGCGAACTAAGCCTGATTATTTGCACGATTACTCCCTGAATTGTGCTCCATAAACTTCGCAATTCGAAACAAATAAATAGCAGGAAACTGCAATATTTTAAAATCCTTATGGGGTTAGTAAAAGTATTGAAAGGCTTCTTAGCAATGACTAAAGTAATTTTCTTCTGACGTATTACAATATACTTTCATTTTGTAGGATAAGTCGATGCCTATACCGAAACACAATAAACACGACAGAAATAAACCCAACTATAAAAATCGTTCGTAACGATGATAAAAGAAGGCAAACACTTGATTTATTACTCCAATGAATTTATAAAATTTCCTTGCAACACTGATGAGACACTAGTTGGCCTCAGATCTATTTACATAGGGCCGGGGTAATTTTCTGAAGAAACTGCGGCGCCGAGTCGGTGGAAGAGTATAACATAGTAATTTAGTATTATCAATTGAGTTGATAATACTACATTACCTTTTTAATCACATGCTTCAGTCTGTTTGCCAAGACCCAAGAGTTTTACCTCGAGTTTTGGTTTTGAGAATATGCAATTAACAAGGATTTGATCCTCGTTTGTCCATCACGTCACTCATTTTTCTCTCAGTGTCCTTCGTGATCTTGTGTTCAGGGCCCAAAATATCCTTTTGAATTACAAAGGCCTCATTGAGTTCCTCTAAAGCCTCATCGAATTGTCCTTGAAGGAATAAGACATCGCTAAGCTGTACGCACGAACGAGCTGTATCCTGATGGTGACCCAACAGCCTCTTTCGTAGCCCTTGAGCTTCCGTGAAGTACATCTCAGCCTGGTTGATGTCACCTCGCTCAGGGCTTCCAGTCGCAAGGGCCTTGTACGTCGAGTCAGCGATAAAGGACAAAATTGAAGCTGTCCAGGGGTGGTCACCAAGCTGCTCTTGGTAAACAGGCAGAGTGTTCTTTTTCCAAATGTCGATTGCTTCTTGATGATCTCCACACAGTCGATAAGAATCTGAGAAAGTGTTAGGACAAGATATAGGTTTTATATAGTTTAATAAATCCTTACCGCGTTTTAAGAAGAAGCAACTGATATGAATAAAGAGACGGACTCCTGATTCAAAACAGGTACGCATCGAGGGTGATTTTGTCAAACAATACATAAAGCTAGTAAGCCGTACACTTTTAAAGGGCTATTTCCCAAGTGGAATCCCTCCCCATATCACAAATCAACTCATTGTAAGACTAACCAAGGAACATCAACTCTTTAAATCACAGGTTCCTAACTTCGAATTTTTCCTTGCGACAGCACCATTTGAATCAAACATTAAGCGCATAAAAATAGATCAAATAAATTTGTTGACCAAATTCTCCTTGTCAATACCACTGGAAATGTTTTAGAACAGTATGGAGAATATGCATGAGGAAGTTAGGCTGTTTGGGGTCAAGCATTCAGAGTTGCTCGTTTCACTTTCATATCGAAGCCTATCGACAAGACCACTCTCTCTTTCTCCATGAAAATAAGACTCGACTAGATTCAAATACATGAGTTTACTATGTCCTCTTTTCAGTTTTTATTTAGCTGGAAATGTATTTGTTATTCTCTCGGTTTATTAAAAGAAACCACTCAATTCGGAATTTCACAGTGCGCTTTGTCACCCTTTTAGCCTCCATCCAGTCTCTTAAAAGAATACGCTTGTGTTATACGGAGTGCAAACCAAAACATTTACTTACTTCCAAGGTCACAGTATCCAGCAGCAACATACAAACAGCCACGTAAAGAATTTCTGATTGAAATTCCTTCCAGTATGAGCTTGCGTCCTTTTTTTTCTTCTCCCTGAAAAACAAACAACTCATGTAAATATCCCGGTCCAGTCTACCTTAGTGCGAGTGACACCCCATTAGGAGTGAAGCAAACTCGCCCATTTCCGCCATTATTGATAAAGTTTCATTAGATTTCCTACAATCTTCGGTACACAAGAGGAACTTGCACACTTCGCCTTGGCGTTAGATTCTCATAAGCCCCACAAAATGGAGAAAATCACAAACAAACAAAAAAAACTGCACACAGTCCTCTTTTATCGTTACTATGATCTCACCTGCAATACAAAACATACTCCGAGCTTACTAGCAGTGTGCGCATGAGTTTGGGACTTTTGTTCCTCCTCTGGTAGTGTCCTGCGCATGTCATATGCTTCCTGAAACATTGCAAGTGTGACTTGGTTTTCTTCTGGGCTGTCTCTGCTGTGAGCCACGTCACAGAGACGACGGAATCCCAGTGAATTCAAGCTCTCTGCATGCCTCTTCTTGTCGCCGGACGCTTTAGCAATATCACAGCATTTCTGGTACAGCATTGTGCACTCTTTAGGGGGTGTTAGAACTTTTACCACAAAATCCAGTACTTCTGTACCATTAACGACGTCTACAACGAAATATTTATCATCTAAATCGCTAGAGTCTTCTAGACAATTCTTCAGCGCTTCCATGATGTTCGCTTTCTGTTGTCGAAACTTACGGATCGCACCCAAAGCTGAATCTTTGCTAATAAACTCTTCGCTCAAGACTCTCAGCTGATCAAGGTAATGATGGTTAAATTTACGCTGAGTGGCGCGCCACAGGTCACCCATGCCTAGTGATTCATTCTCTGTCCGGAAGTAGGCTTGGATCAAAGGATGCATCCTCATCTTTCCATCGGCGTCCTTCTGAAGAAGAGCATACTTAACCATCCTGGTCTTCGCTGTTTCACAGTGTAAAGGATCTTCAAAAAGAAACTGAACGTCTTGAGGTATGAACTCCGATGGGAAAACAGAGAAAAGGACAAGATTTTCTTTTACCTCATCGGAAAAATTGTCCAAAAATATTTCCAGCGTGTTATAAACATCCTCCGCACTGATCCTGAAAAGTTGTATGGGATTTTTCACGAGCTGTTGGATTAACACCTCGGGACTAAAACCATTGTTCAGCACGTCAGAACAGGTCACAAGCAGGAGTGGTATCCCACCACATAATTTAGCAAGTTCTTTGGAGTGTTCCTCACTACAGTCATCAACAAGACTCCGAAGCAGTTTAGCAGACGAGTCGAGATCCAAAGGTTTGAGAGGTAACTTACATACGTCTGGCGACACGAATCCAACATGTCTTCGAGTAGTGATTATTAACTTTACATTAGGGGCAGATTTCACGAGCCATTGAGCGAATTCATCAAATTCCTCGCCTTGTATATTCTCTGTATTGTCTAGGACAATGACGGTCGGGATATTTCGCTCCGAGAGTTTACGCTTCGCAAGAGACATAAAATTAGCGGTTTCCGAATAGGTGCGACTACTCAATCGATCAAGAATCTCACTGCAGATGTTTATGAGCTTCTGATGACTTTCTACTCGAATATGTGTTACAAACTGGTCACCCCTCTGCTTTAACAAGTGACTTACACGGATTCCCACTTCAGTCTTCCCCATTCCTGGCATAGAAAGAAGAACAACCATACGAAAGGTCTGCAGTTTCTTTACGATTTTATCTACGTCCGCGTCTCTTCCAACGAAGTGTGCGGTTAAATGCGGAAGATTTCGAGGTAAACCACCCTGCGACGACGGTATACCTAAAATACAAAAAAAAAAAAAGGAAAAAGAAAAAGTTTGAACAGATACAAAAACGGTAGCCGACCACAACAGTGTCCCAAAAACAAGTTGAGGATATACCAGTAGAACCTTAAATATAAGACCCCAAATAGGGGCCTTAAAGATTGTGCTAGTGCAATTTTTTGGCATAATGATATACATGACAAAATTACACTAATCCACACATCTGAGAAGAATGATGTGGCTATCAAAGAGAATAACAAGGGAAATTAAACAAAACACAAGGTTATGGAGGTTTTTCAATGTGGGTTTTTTTTTAAGCCACGCAGTAACCATATCTGGGAGCTTCTCCGGGCAGAATTCAAGTTTGTAAGTGTCGTGTCAAGACACTTTTGGAGGTCGAGAGCATTTTTAGCAAAATAAATCTTGAACCCCATATTGGGGCAGCTCACTGCCTTGATGAATTGGCTGGGGAATACTATCAAACGCAAGCTTTATACTATCAAATCTAGCTTTATCATGATTGGAGCAGTGTAATCCTATTAAATTAATAGTACCTGTATAATTTGAGAAAGAACTGTGGGAGCAAATGGTGGGGAAGCTATCAAAGCTTTTTAGAATCATATGGTGCCTGAACTCCCAAGTGGAAAGATTCATGAAGAGGTTACTCATGCCTGACTAAGCCTTTAAGAACCACAATGGAATTCAAGGATCTTCCATGTTAAATTAATTTAATGTACTCTTACAAAATGCAAAATAGTCTTACAGTTTAAAGGATACACTTGATTTTCTTGTTGTGTTTTAATATTACGAAAGATATGACAGTGCTCATAGATGCATATCACAAGTTTTTGTCTGTTAACCAATGTTATCTTCGGTGGATCAATTCCCGAAAAAATCCTTTGTTTTCTGAACTAAAACAACAGTTCGAAGTAGTTAAAGTAGGTAAGATAAAGCTGAAAGATTTCTTTGCATAATAAATTTAGTTTTAGTTTTTTTTGTGTGATAAATTAGGACTGAGAATACTGAAGAGTTCTTCTTTGTAAGTGGAGGTAGAAGATTACAAAAAGTAGCGCAAACTAGTAATACTTTATCAGCAAGAGGCATAAGTGGTAGAAGCAGATTTTTTACTTATTGCGATCCCAATATTTCAGTTTCTCGGCGAAAGGTTTCAAAATATTAAATATTGCCATAAGACAGACCAAAGTTCAGGAAATCCCGTGAAGAATTTAACGGATTCGTAATTTTTCAGTACAATATCCCTGAAAAGTTTCTGTTTCAACGCTGGTATGTGATTGAGTCCGTTTCGAATTGTTTTGTTGTCAGCTCTTAACATCGATTCATTTTTAGCTCATTCGCGCGGAAAGCAATGAATGAGGTATCGTGGTGGAGCAGATGTCGACGGAAGTTGTCGACCGTGGACGGAACTTGTGTTCCGTGGACGGAAGTTGCATTGTGGACCGTGAACGGAAGTAGTCTTGCATGCTACCCCTCCCCACTTAGTGAAAGTCAAAATTAATTTCGATGAAGCTCAGAAATTCAAGTGGAACGAAATAAAATATTTATATGGTTTAGTAAAAAAATAATAACCTCAAATAACATTTCCGAACTTCTGAAAATGCAACTTGAGTCGAGAAGCCGAAATGTTCACACCTAGAGGACCCGTAGCGGGTTCATTTCAACTCACGTTGTGACCACGCGAAAGAGCATCAGAGGTGGCCATAATGGTAAGCCGCACATTTGCGTTCGTCTTCAGTTGGTAGAAATTAATCATTGCTCTATTCCTGTACATTTCCTCGTGAGCTCTTCAACAAATAGTCCACATATCAATCATAGCGGCCAAGATGGTCTCAATAGAGTTTTTTTCGAGCTCCAATATTTCGGTTCGGACTTGAGGCTCGCTCGAACAGAAACAGCAATACCAATCCGTTCAGCACAAGATGCAGACTGCAGACCGGGTACAAAATGTAGACTAGGTACAAAATGCCGACTGAGATTTTCAAAATGTTTTTTTCGTCTGATACGTGATGACATGTCATCTTACAACTCACCGAGCGTCACGCAATCGCTTTTTCGCGATCATCTTTCACGATTATTTGCACTATTGTGGAATATTCCTTACCCGTTTCTTGATCACAATCGTTCTTACTATAATTTCAAACCTTCATATAGTCTTCTTTCTTTGCGCACGAGTTGTGTTGTGTGATGTCGGTTCAGAATGTACTAACTTATGAATATTTAACTAACTATTGAATATTTAACTAACTATTGAATACTTAACACGCGCAATATTCGATAAACAATTGACAGCTTGCACGTGGCCGTACATTTCATCGTTTTAACCGATATGTGTTCATTTTGTTAACAAAAAATGCGGATAGAGACTAAAACTGTTCCTTCGACTTGTTATATTTTCAACGTTCAGGGGTGTACACACACTGATTTTTCCATATGTGTCTTATATACATGAGGAACCAGCGAATTATTATAGGGAAAAGCATTTGTTTACTTTTCTGGTGGTCTTATCTCTCATCTGTTTGGTGATTACGCAAATATTAATATCTGGAAATCAGACCATATGAGGGCTTGAGATTCTATTAAGAGCGATTGTGGCCGGTTTGTTAAAAACAAAGGATATCAAGAAACGGGAAAGGAATATTTCACAATAGTGCAAATGATCGTGAAAGATGAGGGTAACTAATATTTTGCGGCTAAAGCAATATTCCATGCCTGATTATGCCCACCCAGCCTACCCTCCGCCCCACAAACACACACACTCACCAACAAAAAGGACACTGTCTGCCAAACGACCCCTGCCCACACACAACCTTTTTTCCAATTCCCATCACGACGAACGCACAAGTTTTCTTATAACACAACTGCCCAAAAATGAGAGAATTGATTCCATAAGTCTTCGAAGTTCACATAAACCGAATTCAACTGTACCTATATTCAACAAGTCCAAGAAATCGATACAAACTTAAGCCATAACATGAATGAGCTGGCTGCAAGAGCCCTTTGATTTATTATATCGTCCATTTGTTGGTGGTCAATATCCGTCTGGCAAGAAACAAGGAAATGTCGGCGGGAAAAACTTCTCTGCTGTCTGCGCTCAAATTTCGTTTCCTCCGCTAGACCCTTTTCTGCGTTAACTTGGACTTCTAATGTCTGTATGCTGATTAGATATCATCGAAACCGTCCCCAGAAAGTGTCTTCGCGATTTGTTTAGTCTCGTAGTGTTCTTGAACTCCTTAAAAGCATGACGACAGAAGTCACTCCATTTCTATTTTAGTCTGTTAACTCGAAAACGTTGAGGTCCAGCCTCTTTTTAGGGGAATATAGATGATATGTGACTAACACAGTCTATAGACTGAAGGATTTTATGCCACTATCTGCGCCGGTATTAAATCTTGCAGTATGTATATATACCTATGTATATATATCTATGTATATATACCGACTGAGTCAAATTACACCGTTAGGTAACGACGTACTGAGAGATTCTCCGCCGTTAGTTCACGACTTAAAATCATACAGTATGTAAATATACCGACGCAGATAGTGGCGTAAAATCGTACAGTCTATAGACTGTGTTAGTCACATATTACGCTGTTATTTAACTACCGCTCTCGGTGCCAAATTCAGCGTCCAAAGTAAGTAAGGTGAATATAGATAATGTGCGACTAACACATTCTATAGACTGAAGGATTTTATGCCACCATCTGCGCCGGTATTAAATCTTACAATATGTATATATACCGACTGAGTCAAATTACGCTGTTAGTTAACGGCTTACCGAGAGATTATGCGCCGTTAGTTAACGGCTTAAAACCTGACTGCTTGTAGATATACAGACGCAGATAGTGGCGTAAAATCATACAGTCTATAGACTGTGTTAGTCACATATTACGCTGTTATCTAATTACCGCTCTCGGTGCCAAATTCAGCGTCCAAAGTAAGCCGAAGCATGCACGCCGTTTCAAATTTATCAATCTTACTGCCAATCAAATATCACTCCATGCTGCCGCAATTTGCAAATGCAAACTCTTCGACCGTGAAATATACCGCCAATTTTGGCACATTTATCCTTACCATTAATTTTCTCTAACGGGCTCACGGCCAGATCAACTTTGATTTTATCGAAGACCTGACAAGAATTTATCTGAGGTCTGTCAAGACGCATTATTCATAAGGGAAAAACAATGGAATTATCATTCGATTATAAAAAATCCATCTGCACACGTGTCTTTACCAGAATCTTACCTTGTTCCTCGATTGAAGAGGCTAGCTTACTGCATCCGACGTTTCTGAGTAGCCATACCAAATAGGATACGTCTTCTAGGCTGATTTTATCGTGATGGCGTAGGAAGCTCAAAAACTCGCGTTGGGTTTTGATAGCATCGAGCTTTCCTCGTGGTAAACAATTATTGTTTTTTTGTTCATCACAGAGAAATTTCATTTTCTTCAACTCTTCTTCTGTTATTTTGTCGGCAATCTGTGCCAAGAAATCATTGAACTCTACTGTATTTCGAGCGGTTAGGGAAATATCCGGTGGTTGAGTTGAGTGCGCCATTTCTGATAAAAGTCCTGTCTCCAGTCACGCAAACGGCTAATTTATGACTGAAAACGATTCGTGTGACACCTAAGATGATAAGGATGAGTCGAGACAAGCAGAATAGCCCGGAAAATTGACACCTGGCTACATTTGAAAAGCAAACTTGATTGCATATATAATGATGAATGAAGGGGGTAAGTTTCTGTAGAAACTGTGGTAACAGGGTAATGAATGAGTTGCTAGTACTTGGATCCTTGTGTTTACACATAGATTTCTGGGGTCGCCACGGGGTAAACATAGCAACTCGCAAGGATCCGATTACGGGCAACTCATTCTGTCATTATTATCGACCGAGAGAGAAATTCGCTCTGACGAAAGGCTAACGCTTGAAACGTCAGCTTTGAAACTTTATCAACCAAGTTACCCTGCATATGTACTAAGCCTACTCACTTCGCCTAATTAGCAAAGCCAAACCTAGAAATCCACATCACTATTTGATGGATTAAGCAGCCTTTCCTTCCAGTTGTCAGTTGATCAAATCAAGAGTTGGTGGGTCAGTCACTTACATAATCAGGAGGATGATGAGAGAAATTTGCTAGATATTCGTACATATTATTCACAGAAGAGTCGACAAATCTTTCAGACAATGCTAATGTAGTCAAACTTAATTTGAAAGCTGTCATTTACTAAGTTATGCCTGAAGTATATTAACATAGATTTTGACTGCAGAGTTGCGGATTAACGATGTGGAACCGAAATATTATAAATTTCATTGTTATTAAAATTCTCAACAGTTTGCTAACCTAGAATAGATTTCTATGATTTGTCTCACACGAAGTGTGGTAGAATCAATTATTACTGGGTATACCCTGACAAATGGATTCATAAAGACGTTTCGCCTGAAATGGGTACTTTCAAGTGCCGAAGTGTGGATGCAAAGGTTGGAATTTAATGTATCTTAAAATAGAGAATGAATTAAAGAGACTGCTTTAAATCCAGAACATTTCTCGACATGTGTCAGGGACACAGTTTTCAATCTAGATATGTAACAGTGATTCCTCTTTATGATGAAGCATAGGAAACAGGTACATTTACCTTTTGGGTAAAAAGTGGAAAACAAAATTGCCAGAGTTTGCACATTGGAGCAGAGCATCCAAGAAATCTTGGCCCTTTTGCCAAAGTATGGGAAGTACTGTGAGCTGAAAAGATCTCTAAGAGGGGTCCACTGAGCTCTATCTAGTGTTGAAGGTTCTTCACTACCATTAAGATGACTCTGACCAAGGCTTGATGACTGGCTGCCATTCTAGATAGGAGCCTGAACTCCTTGGAATAAATATAAGAAAGTGGTAGATACTAAGAACAAGTCTCTGAAAGAATCAAACATCTTGGGAAATGAAAATTTTCAACCCCCCTTCAACTTTTGCATGCAGTTAGGTGTTCAGGGGGGATGCACAAAAATGCCCTTTTAAAAGGTCGCAGCATTCTTGTTGCCATGGTAACAACGGCTGCTTGTTCGAGGCCTGGGGCCTCATTTTCATACAAAAACGTCGCAAAAAAAAGAGTGAAGTGTTTATTTCTCTATCTAAAGCTAAATACAACATTGCAAATTGGCACTTCTACTATACAAAGTAACATCATTCGTCTTCACTTTGATAGATTTAATTTTCCCTGGGAGTGAGTGTGAACGCACCAATAGATTATTTATCTCAGTTTCGGTCATTTTTGTTGGCGGGTAAAAAGGGAAAAACGTTTACCTGAATTTCTCCAAAAGTACACCGATTCTGGAACTGAAACTACCCACCTAGCTGGTTATAATATTCTAGTTTTTTAATATGTAAAAATCTCTGAGGGCCTGCCTCTACTTTTTATAGGGGCAATTTGCGAAAAAAGCTCAAAATCAGATATTGCATAATTTGGCTATGTTTACATATAATGTTCTCAACAACAAACGTTTCAGACATATGAAACTTGCGAGGCTTTGAAAGAATGTTATCTTATGAGCAATATCCCGAAGAGAAATCTCGCCTCTGGTTGTCATCTTTTAAAAAACAATTGATCAACCTTCAAGGAGGACAACTCGACGTAACTACAAACATATACCTCAAATCGTGTGCATATCATCCAGATTCCGAGTGCTGCACCTTCTTTCATGGGAATTGCACACAGTTACACTTGTATGTCATCTGAAACATGTTGAAGTCGGCTGATCTACACGAAACTATCCTCACACCGGTTGTAACGAGCCGCGACATTACAAATAACAAGACACAAGAAGCTTCACTCAGAACTCAATGAATATGTATTGGAAGCTCGTGTTCTTATATCCTCGCTCGGTTGTTGCACACACGTGACCTTCTTGTAAGGTCACCTGACGTAAAACATTCCCTACTTTAATCCTATTGTTACACCGGTCATTTGTCATAAACATTTACGTTATCACGATGGCGTGACGCTATATTTCTCCGTGGTTTCCATCGGTCGCTCTAAAGAAGATGAGAAATGGATATTTTACGTGTATGTCTTTACTTACTTTCTAAAGTAAAAACAACCCTCCCCCTCAAAAAAAGAGGAAAACTTCAATTGAACACTCGTAAACACTGAGAATCTGAGAGTATAAATCGTAACTTGTCAGCGGCAGTTCTGCATGTAAATCCAGTTGCAACAATAGCAATTTGAACGACATAGGCATCTCCTCACAAAGAGAAGATGCGGGCAGTTATCATTTCCTTGTGATAGGAACTAAGATATTTCGTATCATCTGAAAACTGTCAGAAAACTGTTATAAAATTTTCATAAGATATGATGAGGAGAGACTTATCACCGTCGCATTGCAATCGAGTCAATCAATGTTTCCTTCCATGTCTTGATAAAGAAAAAATCATAACAAAATTCGAAATAAAAGATTTGATTAAATCATAATGTCATAATTCCACCTTTCAAACAACTTATTATCCACAGGTAAATCGCAACTTGTCACTTCAACGAAACTCCCCATGGTTAATATGTAATCTAGATTGCTTCATTTCCTTCAGGAAAAAGAACAGCGATTTCATCACCATTATTTCCCATACTTTTCTCCCGGATATCTTTTACAAGCTTAAAGAAAGATGAGTATAATGCAATCTCCCAGTGATGTACACGAGAGGAAGTCAAAGGTCTCTTTAATTTTCCCCTGAGGTGGCCGGTGTCCCAGCGGATTTGGACCCCCCAACAAAACTGAGTGAAAACATCATCCTTAACGTTTTAGTAAAAATGGATGATACTTTACGTTCCAGTGCGTACAAAGTATGTTTTTAATTCAAAACATGCGTATCGTTAATACATACGAACTGGCATCCCGTCGGATGTTTCTTTTGATCAAGGGAAAATGGGCAAGAATTTAGTTTAATGTCTGGAGAAAGGTCGTTTCTGAACCTTTTCCGCGACAGCCGAACACCGCTGGATTCAACAAGAGAAAAATTTGTGACACTAATTTATTTTGTCATTGTTCAATGCCCGAGTGTTGGGACGAAATGGTACAGTGCGAGTTGTGCGAGGAATGGTTACACATGAGCTGCGAGGGATTTGAGACTGCCCCGGAGGACGAGTCTGCAGATCGCCAGACTCTACACGTCTTCGTAATTGTTAAGGTGTTATTTCGGATCCCTCAACAGTTAATAATCGTTAAAATTAGAAAATAAGATTGAGTTCGATGTAATAGTCTCCACTTTTGTTAAGACGTAGACATTAATGTTGATTTGCATCTGAAAATAAGCTGAGAGTTCCAATAGTTCAGAATAGAAACATTTTTACTTATCATAGGCTTTACGAACGACTTGTAGTAAGAGTAGTTTCTTCGTTCTTGTTCAGAAACTGTTTAATGCTATCATTTTAGAAAATCAGACTGTTATTTTTGTGAAAGAATGCAAGTCTCCACTATTTTTATGACGTTTCGTATCAATGTTGATTCGCATCAGAAGAAGCAAAGATTTATTGTAACAATTTCAATAGTTCAAATGTAGCAGTTTGTTAACGTCTAATTCTTGCGTATACTGTATGACTCGCTATAATAAATGCGGTAGAATTGGAACAAAATGGCTGGGTTTTTTTTTTTTACCTTATTAATGTTGTGTTGTGATTGAAAAGAACATCGACAAAAAGCTTGCAAATAGAATTAGATACCAAATATGTTACAAAGGATGCTCAAAAGGAAAGTCTGGTAGGGGAGTCCAAATCTGCGAAGGGGGGTCCATATCCGCTAGCGGATTTGAATCGGGGGGGGGTCCAAATCCGCGGATGGTCCAAATCCACTGTGACACCGGCTCACCAGGAAGAAAAAGGAGATCGTTCGGTCCAATAACGTTAGTCTGTAGAGATTATCAAGCTAATAACTGAGAAGATCGCGCCCTTTAGTTCATCAGTGACGGCATTAATTATTTCAAATCTGTATTTCTCGGTCCAAGCGACACCAAAAATAGTTCCTTTGTAATTTTGCAAGCACTTTTTCTAGCATTTTATCGTCAATGGAAATAAATCTCAAGGCTCAAAGTCAATATAACATTCGAGCACGTGAAAGACTCCCTAAAAAGGTAAATTTTTTGGAATTTGATTTTGATGAAATCCCTGTTCCGTTTGTTTTACTGCAGGGATACTGAGTAGTTAAAAATCTCCACTTTGTGATGATTTTGGCGCGAGTCGTACAAATTGCTATTGCGGCGACTGGGTTTTACATGTAGTACTGCCGCTGACAAGTTGCGATTTCTGCTCTTAGATTCTCAGTGTTTACGAGCGACATGGCAACAAGAATGCTGCGACCTTTATAAAGGGCATTTTTGTGCATCCCCCCTGAGCGCCTATCTGCATGCAAAATTTGAAGGGGGGTTGAATATTTTCATTTCCCAAGATGTTTGATTCTTGCAGACACTTGTCCTTAAGCCCTAATGCAAATGATACCACATTGGAAAAATTAAATCTATTGCTTAATTCTCAACATCTTTTGATTTTCTTGATACTGGTCATGGGATCTGCTGGAACTTCTAGTTACTATAACTGTATAGCTTTGACCTAAAGACACCATTCACAACATAATTCCAAGGTACATTAGTCAATGGTGCTTGATAGCTTAAGGAAAGCTGACTTCAAGTGCACCAAGGATCACAATTTCAAAAGTTGTGCGTACTGACATAAATTCAAGTAATCATCATTTATTTTTTTTGTGGAATAATATACATGGAAAATAACAAATGTGAAGATAACTGTCCTCAATGCGAAGTATGGCTTTTTAGGGTGACAACTTTGCACTTGTGTTGCAACTTTACACCCCTGTTACATGAAAACTGCACTAATTTTCAGCCCACGAGACAGGCGTAATTTTTTTCATGTATATTATTCACAAATACATGACTCATGTAAATTGGTTGTCTTTGAAACATTAACTAGTGCTTGTGAACACCAAATTACACTAGAAACCATATTATTAACTATACAAACTGTCGACATGTATGATAGAAAACAAATTAAAACACAGGCATAAACAAAATACATATAACATAAAAATGTGTCAATTGAAAAAATTTAAAATTGCATTTCTAAACAACCAATCCTAGATAAATACTATACTTCTTCCTTGTTCTTGTAATGACATTATGCTAACATTGTTAACAGTAAGTTCTATAACTATTATTTTTTCTTTATGTAAGGGTGGGGGGGAGGGATGTTAGACTGATATACAGCATACTATTATTCATATCACATCTCCTCTATTTTTAATTGGAAGACTCAACAGATACTCAATTAAAAAGGCAAAAATATTTAGGTTACTAAATTCATGTAATCTTATTCAATTACACAAACAAGTTTCATATTCTACTTTTGTTTACTTAATTTCACTGTAGGAGAAGCATGTGTACGTCTAAGCCTTGCAATGGGAATTTCTCTTCATGCAACATTAGAACTACCAATTGAAACTGAAAATGTTCCAAAAAAATTGTTTTAAAATATTACATGTATGTCAGCTGAATTTTACACATAATTAGGACTCAGACATGGTTTGATGCTACTCTGGTTTAAAGATTTAATAAATGTAACTGAGAAGTTACACTACATAGACCCAAAGTTTCAACACTCCTGTCTAGTGCCTTCATCAGGGGTAGTCTTTATATGCTGCAACAAGAGGTCCTTTCATATTCTAACTAATCAGCTGCCCTTTTTCTGACAAGGTGTAAATAGGTGTCGGGTAGTAAGCCGCCATCATCACAATTTACACAAGGGTTGGTTGCATAACCATGTGTGGACATTTATTCTCATCCAGATGCCGCCTTTCTTTCCAATCGTAAGTGTTTGTGCATTATTTGAATTCAATAACGTAATTTAACAGTCTGGTTATTTCTTTTTAAGACCACTTAGTGTCTTCTTTTTCCTTTTCTTTTCTTTTTTTTTTTGTCACAGGACTTATGCGGACGGGAAATGGAAATGATCAGGATAGGTGCATGAATGCCTATTTTGCTCGTAAAAATTTGGAGTCGAAGTTCAACAGCAACAATTATGAACTGTTGCAGGAGATGGATTAAGCTTTTAAAATTATCTTTTTCAGTTCTTAGACATAGTTTTTGTCGAAATTAGAGAATAAATAGTCGAGCATTTGCAACGACGCCTAAAACAACAATTTCTGTCGCACACCTGACAGTTGACCTGCAATTTGCAACCATTTGTTATGATTGAAATAATATGATTGTAAAGTAACAAAAATTCTCGCACGGAGCAGTTCGCACTTCCTTCGTGCTGGCCGAAGCGGCTTATAAATATTACACATCTACAACGGAAAATGGTTGTCTGTTCAGGCGTTGATTTTAACCTAACTTCTGCATGAGTATATCATTTGTTGAATTCGTAATAAATTGTATGGAAAGTAAATTAAACTTACCGAGATGGTTTATGCTTTTATAGATAGGACTTTGAACGCTTATCGGGCAAACGCGTCGTTGCTAGCGCTACCAGGATCCTAGAAATTATGGTTCATGGCGCTCCTGAGGGTAATGAAATCATCAAAAGTGGCAAAGTTTCAATTGTTGCTATTCACCTCTGAGCAATGGCCGCGGGATTTGCGCCAAAAATATTGTAATCGTGGCAGGAATAAAAGAGTTTAAAAATCATCTTCTTCTGCCCTATAATCTCACTGTTTTAGCATATACCAAAACTACTATTCATCTTTAGTGTCGATGTCCGGTGATGGTGGTTAAATTCAACACTAGCCACCTCCATCTGAATAGTTGTTATCTAGCCAATGAAATTAAAATCTCACACATATTCTAACCAATAAAAATCAAGGAAAACCTATCGGGAGTAGGTTGCTCAGGTTCAGTTTGAAGACAAAAAAAATGGATGAAATTAACTTTAGGTTGATGCCTGTCCTAACATTAAATATTTTATGGCTGAGTTTCTCTCGTCAAGGAGTTAGTACAAATCAGAGTTAACTATGTTTGATTATTTGCACGATTACTCCCTGAATTGTGCTCCATAAACTTCTCAATTTGAAACAAATGAATAGTAGGAAAATGCAATAATTTTCAATCCTTATGGGTTTAGTATGAGCATTGAAAGGTTTTTTAGCAATGACTAGAGTAATTTTCTTTTGAAGTGTAACAAAACGCTTGACGAAGTGTAACAAAACGACACCAGTTGACATGTTTTGTATACATGCCTCAGTCTTTTCATCAAGACCCAAGAGTTTTACCTTGAGTTTCGGTTTTGAGAATATGCAATTAACGAGGATTTGATCCTCGTTTCTCCATCACATCACTCCTTTTGCTCATAGTGTTCTTCGTGATCTTGTGGTCGGGGCCCAAAATATCGTTTTGAATTACTAAGGCCTCAACGAGCTCCTCCAAAGCCTTATCAAATTGTCCTTGAAGGACTAAGACATCGCTAAGCTGTACGCACGAACGAGCTGTATCCAGATGATGACCCAACAGCCTCTTTCGTAGCCCTTGAGCTTCCCTGAAGTACATCTCGGCCTGGTCGATGTAACTTCGCTCAGGGCTTCCAGCCGCAAGGGTCTTGTACGAGTCAGCGATGTAGGACAAAATTGAAGCTGTCCAGGGGTGGTCACCAAGTTGCTCTTTGTAAACTGGAAGAGTGTTCTCTTTCCATATGGCGATTGCTTTTTGATGATCACCACTCAGTCGATAAGAAACTAACAAAGTGTGAAGACAAGATATAACTTTTATATAGTTTAATGAATCCTTACCGCGTTTCAAAAGGAAACAACTGGTATGAAGAAAGAGACTGACCTCTTACGAGGGTGATTTTGTCAAAGAATATAAAGCTTGTAAGCCGTAAACTTGTTAAGGATTATTTCTCAAATGGGTTAGAAACATTAGTTTCCTTCTCAAATTAACAAATCCCACCCCATATCACAAATCAGCTCATTGTCAGACTAACCAAGGAACATCAACCTTTTTAACCCCAAGGTTCCCAACTTCGATTTCCTTGCAATATCACCTTTTGAATTAAACATTGAGCGCATGAAAAATAAATCAAATGATTGCCAATTAAAGAAGCGAGATCTTGGTTGTTGACTAAATTCTCCTTATCAATACCACTGGAAATGTTTTAGAACAGTATGGAGAATATGCATGCGGAAGTTAGGCTGTTAGGATAAGGCATTCAGAAATGATTGTTTCACTTTCACGTCAAAGCCTATAGACAAGACCATTCCCTCTTTCTCCATGAAAATAAGACTCGACGAGATTCCAGTACATTAGTTTAGTTTTTTCTCTTTTCAGTTCCTATTTAATTGGAAATTTATTTGTTTTTCTCTCGGTTTATTAAAAGAAAGCACCCAGTTCGGAATTTCACCGTGCGCTATGTCATCCTTTTAGCCTCCATCCAGTCTCCTACAAGGATACGCTTGTGTTATACGGAGTGCAAACCAAAACATTTACTTACTTCCAAGGTCACAGTATCCAGCAGCAACATACAAACAGTCACTTAAAGAATTTCTTATTGAAATCCCTTCCTGTATCAACTCTCGTCCTTTTTTTCCTTCTCCCTGCAAAACAAACAACTTATGTAAATATCCCGGTCCAGTCTACCTTAGTGCGAGTGACACCCCATTAGGATTGACACAAACTCGCCCATTTCCGCCATTATTGATAACGTTTCATCAGATTTCCTACAATCTTCGGTTGCACACTTCGCCTTGGCGTAAGATTCTCATAAGCCCCACGAACAAAAATGAAGGGATGGTACTTAAAAAGGAAGCTATTGAGAAAATTTACCTTAAAAAGGAAGAGATAAGGAGGAAAATCAAAACAAAAAAAAAACAGCACACAGTCCTCTTTTATAATTACTACGATCTCACCTGCAATACAAAACATACTCCGAGCTTACTAGCAGTGTGCGCATGCGTTTGGGACTTTAGTTCCTCCTCTGGTAGTGTCCTGCGCATGTCATATGCTTCCTGAAACTTTGCAAGTGTGACTTGGTTTTCTTCTGGGCTGTCTTTGCTGTGAGACACGTCACAGAGACGACGGAATCCCAGTGAATTCAAGCTCTCTGCATGCCTCTTCTTATCACCGGACGCTTTAGCAATATCACAGCATTTCTGGTACAGCGCTGTGCACTCTTTAGGGGGTGTTAGAACTTTTGCCACAAAATCCAGCACTTCTGTACCGTTAACGACGTCTAAAACGAAATATTTGTCATCTAAATCGCTAGAGTCTTCGAGACAATTCTTCAGCGCTTCCATGATGTTGGCTTTCTGCTGTCGAAACTTAAGGATCGCAACCAAAGCTGAATCTTTGCTAATAAAATCCTCGCCCAAGACTCTCAGTTGACCAAGGTAATGATGGTTAAATTTACGCTGTGTGGCACGCCACATGTCACCCTTGCCTGGTGATTCATTCTCTGTCCGGAAGTAGGCTTGGACCAGAGGATGCATCCTCATCTTTCCATCGGCGTCCCTCTGAAGAAGAGCATACTTGACCATCCTAGTCTTCACTGTTTCACAGAGTAAAGGATCTTCAAAAAGAAACTGAATGTCTTGAGCTGTGAACTCCGATGGGAAAACAGAAAAAAGGACAAGATTTCCTTTTACCTCGTCGGAAAAATCGGCAAAAAATACTTCCAGCGTGTCATAAACATCTTTCGCACTGACCCTCAAAAGTTGTATGGGATTCTTCACGAGCTGTTGGATTAACAGCTCGCGACTGAAACCATTGTTCAGCACGTCAGAACAGGTCACAAGAAGGAGTGGTATCCCACCACATAATTTAGCAAGTTCCTTGGAGTGTTCATCACTACAGTCATCAACAAGACTCCGAAGCAGTTTAGCAGACGAGTCAGGATCCAAAGGTTCGAGAGGAAACTTACATATGTCTGGCGACACGAATCCAACGTGTCTTCGAGTGGTAATTACCAACTTTACATTCGGGGCAGATTTCACGAGCCATTGAGCGAATTCATCAAACTCCTCGCCCTGTATATTCTCTGTATTGTCTAGGACAATGACAGTTGGGATATTTCGCTCCGATAGTTTACGCTTCACAAGAGACGTAAAATTAGCGGTTTCCGAATAGGTGCGACTACTCAATCGATCAAGAATCTCACTGCAGATGTCTTCGAGCTTCTGATGATGACTTTCTACTCGAATATGTGTTACAAACTGGTCACCCCTCTGCTTTAACAAGTGACTTACACGGATTCCAACTTCAGTCTTCCCCATTCCTGGGATAGAAAGAAGAACAACCATACGAAAGATCTGCAGTTTCTGTAAGATTTTATCTACGTCCGCGTCTCTTCCAACAAAGTGTGCGGTTAAATACGGAAGATTTCGTGGTAAACCACCCGGCGACGACGGTTCACCTAAAATACGAAAGAAAAAAAGTTTGAACAGATACACGAACGGTAGCCGACCACAACAGTGTCACAAAAACATGCCGAGGATATACCAGTGTAACCCTAAATATGAGACCCCAAATAGGCCCTTAAAGATTGTGCTAGTATAATTTTTTGGCATAATAATATGCATGACAAAATTACTGTGATCCAATGTGGCTATCAAAGAGAATAACAAAGAACATTTAACAAAACATAAGGGTATGGACGTTTTTCAATGTGCTCTTTTTATAGCCACGCAGTAACCATATCTGGGAGCTTCTCCGGACAGAATTCAAGTTTGTAAGTGTTTTGTCAAGACACTTGGAGGTCATGAGCATTTTTAGCAAAAGAAATCTTCAACCCCATGATGGGGAAGCTCACTGCCTTGATGAACTGGCTGGCAAATACTATCAAACGCAAGCTATATTCTATCAAATCTAGCTTTAGCTAGGTTGGAACAGTGTAATCCTATTATTCACACTCTTAAGGGAAATTTATAGTACCTGTAAAATTTGAGAAAGAACTGTGGGAGCAAATGGTGAGGAAGCTAACAAAGCTTTTTTGGATCATATGGTGCCTGAACTCTCAAGTGGAAAGATTTATGAAGGGGTTACTCACGCCTGACTAAGCCTTTAAGAATTCAAGCACCTTCCATGTTAAAATTAATTTAACATACACTTACAAGATGCCAAATAGTCCTTATGGCCTGATTACAGAATAGAGGATACACTTAATTTGCTTATTGAGTTTTTAGATGAGGAAAGATATGACAGATGCATTGTAATATGACAGAAGTGTTAGTGACCATGGTATCATAAGTTTTTGTCTGTTAACCAATGTTATCCTATATCAGTTCTTAACATCGATTCATTTTTAATGATATCGTGCATTTGTTGGCGGTCGATGTTCGTCTAACAAGAAATAAGGAAATTTTGTCGGGAAAAATTTCTTTGCTGTCGGCGCTCAAATTTTGTTTTCTTCGCTCATTAGATTTTTTTTCCGTTGACTTGGACTTCTAATACCTGTATGGTGGTCAGATATTGTTGGAAACGTTCTTTCTTCGCGATTTGATTTGCCTCGAAGTGTTCGGAGCATGTACACTGTAAAATGAAGAGAGCCAAATTGACCCCAAATGCCAAACTGGCCCCAATGTCTTGAGGGCCAGTTTGGACTCTCGAGGTTCATTTTGGACTATTTAAGCTAAAACGGGTCGCACAGGTACCATTTCGACCCCTCCAAAATCTGAATTGGCCCAAATGAATTCTACTTTGGAACTTTTTCTCAATTTGGCCCTGCCAAGAGCCAAGTAGGATTTACCAATTTGGCCCCAACGAGGTGCAATTTTTGAAATGACTGATAATTACCCCAAAATTGTCAACAATTTTGGTCACATGGAAGTCCCATCACGACTTGAACGACACAAGGACGTAGGGATTTGGGATGTTATAAGGGCAATAAACCAGTAAAAGCAAATTTTTCGTCGAGACCGGCACAATAAACTATCGATTGACTTACTCAACTTAATGCTTTAAATTTTTTAATAAGTAAAATTTTGTCATAAAAGGTGTTTCTCTCCAAAATTCGTCCTTCTTGTGCTAGTGCGTCTTAGCAGCTCCTTCTGCGTATCGCATCAGTCGAACCTAGACCGCGTGCGTCGGACACAATAATGAATTATAGCAGCGAATTCATCACTGAAGAGGCTGTTTCCTGGCTACAGTCGCATGGAATGAGACTTAGGTAAGGAAAGGTAAGCAAAACAAATTTCTTAACAACACACTTTAGTACAGCTTTACATACACAAACTTGACCGCTCCATTGATCTTTGTTCGTATCTTATCTTACAGAAAAGGACGGTTGCGATGGCCAAGATCTCCTTGCGATCGCCCAAGATGCAGACGTACCAAGGCACTACATCCCTATTATAAAAGAGCGTCTAAAGCTCAAGAAATTGATTGCAATGAACGCTGAACCTAGAGATGACACGAGTTCTTCGTCGGTACGATTATTAATTTTCCCACCAGAGAATTTGACGCATGATTGGTAGCGGTTCCACAACTAAAGTCACGTGATCAAATTTTGGCGCCGAAAGATAAAGACGGTTACAGTTCGAATACTGCGTTTGCACAAGATGGATTCAACTCATTTCAAGATTCTCTGATTTTAGGATCTCTCACTCTGAATTCTTAATCTTTTTCTTGAAAAGATGAACTGATATTTTTGTGTCTGTCTTTGTTTGCATCCACTTAAGCTGATGTTTTTGGCTCTCTCTCTTTCAGCGTGCATAATCAAGTCCTTCGAGTAAGGCGTTTCAAACGTCGATTGATGATTCAGAAAACATCAGTGATTATGAAAATTTAGAGGTGACATCGGCACCGAAAGAAAAGAGTAAATCGCCCAAGGATCTCTGTTTTACGGACGAGGCGACAGAACTGAGCATTGTCTAAGTAAGTTCTTATATATTAAACTTAGCAGGATGGTGAAGACTACATTATAGATTACTTTCTTTCGATTTTATCCCAAAGGAAAACACACAAGCTGCTAGTTCGTCAGTTAAGATGAGAAATCTCGGGGATAGCACCAACAAAAATGGTGAGATTTGCTTTATTTTTATTGAAATATTTTAGATATGTATTTACTTGCACCATGCATAAAACAAAGTTAACCCAATGTTTAAATCTGGTAAATTAAAAAATTAGTGAATTGATAGGAAGTTATCAGACAGTTTAATTTTTTTGAAAACAAATATTTACCTATAGGTTCCTCCTGGATGGCTCTCAAAATTCCAACCACCATCGAGGGTAAGAAAATTTTCTTTGTTTTGTTTTTTAAGTCTACAAGCAATCATTACTAATGCATGAATACTGAACTAAAACTGAAGTGCATAGAGGTATGATTTCTTTTCTTGATAAGTACATATACAGTTTGGTGAAAATACATCATTGATGATCACCATTATTGTGTTTTTACTTTTTATGCACAGTTTGCTTACATATATTTTGCAACTTTGTAGTTGCAAAATTTACTGTTCTCCAATAGCAAATTAATTCGCTCATTTGTTTGTTTTTTTGTACAGTTCTCTACCTCAGAAGAGTTGGATATCCAGAAGAGATATCTCACCAGCAGCCCAAAGTACTATGGGCAGCAGTGAATTGCAAAAAAAAATTGCATAGTATCCTTGTATGGCTAGCAGGATACTAGACTAAGTTGACTTGGAAACTGAATGGACTGTTATGGTTTAAAAATCTATTGCTTTGCCTCTTCTGCTTGCAGTGAAGAGAGACAATTTTGTGGTGCTGAATCTCTTGCCTTAAACTAAAAAGTTGCAAAATAATCACTCTCACCTTTTAAGTCCATAACCTTTGTTCTTTTGTGTTTGCCATCACATATGCATTGAATGAAGTTGTGACCATTTTGGAGGTACGAGTCCAAACAACTCCTACTTTGGTACTAAGATGAACAGCTAAAATTTCTGAGCCCATTTGCTAATGAAGTCCACATACAAATGTTCAAGTACTTTGTGTTTTTATTTAATTTTGCCTTCTTTTTGTTTAGTTTTTTTTTTATTTTGCAACTTTTTAAAAAATTCCTGTCATCAAACTATTAGATAAATATTGCACATGGAATAGCTGATTCTTTTCAGATATTTTGGGAGTCATGCATTATTTTTTCAAGTCTTGAAGGGGAGACAAATTACACACATTGAGCTAAACTTCCACCACCATTTCTTGTGTTTTAGCTTATAGTTTTAGAAAAACATCATGTATATATATCCATTTTTTTTACTGGCTACAGGAACTTTTGCACTTTAGTTTGATTTCAATATGGTTGTAAAACTTGTTTTTATTGCATAGAGTAGCTGATGTTGATCCAGAAAGCAACGATTATGTCCAGCACAAATTTTAATTGTTGGAGATCTTCAATAGATCAATCTCCTGAATACCGTAACAGAGGGAAGTGTAATTTGTCACTTCCCACAAGAAAAGTTTCTTGATGCTCTCATTGGGTCACTTGGCTCATTTATATTTTCAATGTTCCTTACAATTAGTCAAAGGCAATTTTGACTTTTTTTAGAGCATGCATTGCTTGAAATTGGTCACAGGCATACTCTTGTCACTGTTTCTTCCGTTTTCAATGACTTGGAAAATGCCTGAGGTAGTACTTGCTGATAGTTTATATTTTGATAATATCTAAAGTAGCAATATGAGTGCATGTGTTCTCACATCCACTGGAAGAATACTCTATGCTGCTCTAAGGCTCTTTGTTTTTCATATGCACAAATCAAACAAGATCTATATTCTTGTGCAGGAACTGGACCATTTTTTGCCTCTGTCTTATTCTGATAATTTTCTGTACTTTAAACCAGTCTTAATTATAAGCTGCTTTACATTACCACATTTGCTAAGTCATTGAAAAGGGAAGCTTTACTCACAAGTGTCTCTT